>NC_028351.1:32171014-32188471 GCF_000741045.1 Vigna radiata var. radiata | reverse complement strand
GCTGCCCATTTCTCCAAACCCTAAATATTCAGAGACAACTAAAACTATTATTTTCTTACTGATTAAAATTCCATAACTTTGATCAGAAACTCTTTCAATCTCCGCTTTATATAGATGGAAAAGGGATGTGACTAGTTCATTCAAAGATAATTAATATTAATTTTTTCAGTAATTTTCGTTTCAAAAATATAAAATAAGAAAAGTCATTAATGTCTGCGTTTAATTAATAAATAATGTCATTAATGTAATAAATTAATGTATGCGTTATATTATTTATGTAATATCATTCAATATGTCACACAAAGTTAAAATATAAATCAATGTAACATAAACAACCGTAATTTATTTATTTGTTTATTTATGTAAAATATTAAAATATGCATATTGATTCTCTTTATTATATAATTAATAGTGTAAAACTTTAGTGCACCAGTGCAGAAAGGGCTTTTGACGTTTTTTACTTTGGATTTTTAACATCTATTAACAAACTGACATTATTACCGGTGACGTCAATGGGACGTCAGATATCCATATAACCGATGTCTACAATGACATAAGTTAGTGTCATGTCCGACGTCACTACACGTCGGTATAGACCTAACCCGACGTCTAAAGGCACAATATAGACGACGGACTACGCATTAACCGACGTCTAAAAGCACAAAAAACTTTGAACATGTCACCAACCGACGTCTAAGGTCACTATAGACGTCGGTCTTTGCATTAACCGACGTTTAATACAGTCGTTGTGTTTTAGTACAGTTTTGTTCCTGTCTTTGGATAGCCTAGTAGCATACTCTCCCTTTCCTAGTTTCCCCCGAAAAAAAGCTTGCGTCTTTTGAATTTCTTATGACATTTGGACCCAAAATCGAACCTGGGTTCTTGCTTAGTTCCATTTTCAACCGTAAGAGAGAAAAATTACAATGAAACGATAACTACGCAAATGACCCAGGGTCATTTTTGGGTCGAAACACCACCAGAAATCCAAAAGATGCCAATTTTTCTGGGAGGAACTTGCAAAGGAAGAATGTGGTACTACGTTACCCCAAGCAAGGAACAATACAAAGAAAACAAATTTTAATCAGTTGAACCAGAAAATAATCAATGAAAGACTGAACAAAGATTAAACGGTAACCATAAAAAAACACGCACCTGGGATGTAGTGCCGCAAGAGAGAAAAAGGAGAGCAGGAAGATAATGATGTTATCAGAAACAATAATGCAATGCCACAAGAGAGAAAAAGGAGAGGAGCTGCATGAGAGAGAAAAGAGAGGGGGAAGACGATGACATCAGAAACTACAATGTCGCGAAGAGTCTGCAGTTTATTTAACATGAAATGGGGCGTCGGTTGCAACAGAAACCGACATCTATGGGATTATAGATGTCGGTTATCTAACTAATATGACGTCAAAGATAACTTTTAATCTGACGTTTTCAATGCACATTAGACGTCGGACACTAGGGGAGCCGACGTCTATTGCGCTGAACCGATTGACGTTTCATTTCCTGTCAGGGAAGTATACGACATTTATCCAAGGCGCCAACGTCTATGACAATATAGACGTCGGGGCTCTATTATCGGACGTCGAAGTGCCTGCAAGTTTGGTAAACTTCATTAATTACAGGCACATAGACGTCGCCCACTTTGAAATCGACGTCTATATGGCAGAAATTGATGTCTTCCCGGCTTCTAGACAGGCCATAGACGTCGATTGTTTACTACATGATGTCTAAGCGTCTGGGAATCAGGTGAAGGGCATTAATTATAGCCAAGTAGATGTCGGCCCCCCAAAACAACCGACGTCAATGGGGTAGTAAAGTCTGTCTTCTCGCCTACCTCAAATGAAGTCCATGGATTAACCCTAATTCATTCTTGAAAAAAATCCCATTTTATGAAGTCCCCTCAAATGACGGCAAAAAAAAGCCCCACCCACCAAAGCCCCATTTCAAGTGGATTAGGGTTAGAGCTACGGTGGGTTTAACCTCACTTTAATTAACTTTCAAAAACAACATCATTTATATATACATACAAAATTATATATTTTATTAGATAATTTAATGTTATAATTTAATTATATTTTAATCAATATTTTTATATTATACTTATTATTATATTATTAAATAAAATATATAATAACATTTAATATTTTTTAAGTTTTCATTTATTAAATAAAATATATAATTATATACTTTAATATTGTACTTATATCTATATGAAAAATAAAACAGTAGTCCAAGTAACAGTAGACACATAACTTTATATATATATATATATATATATATATATATATATATATATAATATAATATAATATAATATAATATAATATAATATAATATAATATAATATAATCTAGGTTTATATAAAATGTTTTACCTTATAAATTTTACAGTAATTCGAAATTCGAAATATATAAGATGATTATTTATAATTTGAAATTAGATAATATTATTTAATTATTATTATTATTTTTCTTATTTTTAAATAAAAAATTATTATTGTTTTTTTATTATGAAACTAATCATATTTTTATTTGTTAGATATATATTTTATTTCTCTCTTAAAGTGTGTATCACTGAGAAAATTATAGTTGCACATAAGAAAATATTTGAGCATCATTTTGGTTTCTATTTTTGAATGATATTTTTCATCATGTATTATTGTTATTTTAAATAGGATAAATAACTATCTCGACAAAACTTCATTACAATCTTCATATTTACTTATTTAAAAATAATTTCCAAATTTTGCTTATTAATTTCTATAAATGTAGAAAGCTAAATTATAAATATTACAAATGAACAAAATTTAAAATATGCTGACAACTACCATGTGGTTTTTGTTCTTTTGTCAGTCTTAGTTTCTTTTTTAGCTGAAGTTTACATGTAAATCTTGAAAAAGTAAGATTAGTTCAATAAATTATGATTGAAAATGTATATTTTGTAAACATATATTGATTATTGTGTTAGGAAATAAAAAAATATATAATTAATACGACTTTTTTTAACAATTTATGATTCATATGCATGAATAATGTTTATTAGAAATCAATAAAAGTTTATCTCTAACCCGTAAAAATCAATAACATATTGGTTTTAAAAAATATTGAATTTTCAGTTTAAATATGTTGATTAATACTTTGTTACCATATTAATATAATNAAAAATATTTTAAATCTTTATAAAATTTTATGCATATACATATATTATATAAAACGACCAACTGTTATTGTATCATCCACAAAATCCCTTGCCACCACTTTTTCCAACGCGAGATTGTGTAAATTTATTTTGTTAATCTAAATCTTAATTAAAGATTAATATGAATAAAATATAAGATATAAGACTTATATTTAATTTAATGAGAGTAGAAATGAAAATTTAATTCAATATAAAAAGAAAAGCCCATGGACTAGCCCTGACCCACACAGCTTTAAGGGCTTTTGGCCCTGTGGGCTTTTTCAACACGAATTATTTTTTGTCCTGTGGACTTTTTTGGCACAACCCAAATGGGTTAGGGCCAGGACCTATCAAGTAAGCCAATTTGACAGCTCTAGAGATGATTTTGGAATAATGAAACTTGTTTGTGCTTCTTCACCTTTATACTTGTTGAATATTTATCATCTTTAGTAATATTATTTTGTCATTTACTAACTAGCATTATAAAAAAATACATATTACAAAATTATATCAAGGATTAGTTAATATACATAATTATCAAGATATAATTCAATAAGTACATATAAGTAGACAAACACAGTAAATCACTCACAATAATATTTCGTTGTGTCACAATAATCAATAGTAATTTTTCATACATAATATTTTCCAAATGATTCCTATTGAAACAAGTCTCCCAAGATATTAACATCCGATTCATTTTGAGTTTAGGATAATTATTTACAAAAAGACTATCACAGTGTTGAAACACTAGTACAAAAAAGTTTATAACGATTAAAAAAAGTTTTATATACCAATTCTAGAATCAGTATAAACATAAACAGTACGAAAAGCTTTCACTTTTTATACTAGCCATAACCCTAGCTTCACTCACCACCTCGCTCAAGCCACCACTACCAATGGTCGCCATCGACTTCACTATTGTTGTTTGCGCACATGCTCCCCAATTTCCGAAAACTTAAAGAATTTATTACCAAAATAGTGTACAAAGAACACAAAAATTAGAGTCCTTATCTAGTTACCTCGTTTCCAACATTAAGGAGAAAAGAATCGGAATCCCTATCTCACAACCCCATTTCCAACATTCATGATAAAAGAATCGGAGTCCCTATCTCACAAACCCCTTTCTAGCATTCAAGAGAAAATAATTGAAGAAGAAAAGAGAGGTGACACTCTTTAAATCACACTAATGATCATGAGGTTTTTACTCTCCCATTGTAAGTGAGAGGTCAATCATTATTAACATGGTTCAAGATTTCAAAAATAAAAGTAAGTTTTTTTAGGAACTCAAAAGTGCACATAGGTTCTTTGTTTTAAAAAAATGAAAGTGATCTTTAGGGTTAACATACAATGCAAGGAAGGAAAAAATGGCCTTGTTTCAATATAACATGTAATCAAGAATGGAATTGAATAGCAANATAGATTGGNNAAGATGAAAGTCTGCTTTTAGAATTCTCTGATCATGGTATCGCTTGACTTTCTCTTTGTATAGCTTGGAAGGCTTGCAAGCTGTGAGTCTTATTTCTTCCAATTTATGCATCTGAAGCTTCCTGCTTTCTCCAATCGTTTTTGTTTNTAAGGCCTAATATGNCTTATGNTCTAGCTCTACTGGTNAATGGAAAGCTTACTAGCTAAAATAGAGAAAGGCCTAAGGGCAGTTTATAGGCATTTTTGTAGGCCTATAGCGCATCATATAGCTTGAGTAACCAATCCTTTTGTGAAAACGACACGATCTTTTCTAAAATTCTCTTTATTTCTCTAATGGTCGCCTATCTTGTCCATTTGTTTGTGGATAATGGGTGATGCAACTTGGTTCAAACTCCGTTATGTTTTAAGACACTTTTAGAGTTATAAGCATTACAAAAGTGTGAACCTTCATCGTTAATAAACACTCTTGGAATACCAAATTTCTAGAATACATTATTCTTCAAAAATTTGATCAAAGTATTGGTATATGCTTTTAAGGCTACAAATTCTTCAACCCCCTTAAACACATAATCTACTGTTACAAGAATATAGTAATTAGAAAAAGAAGATAGCATTGGTCCTACAAAATCAATCCCTCAACAATCAAACACCTCAACTTCCAAAATGGTGTTTAGGGGCATTTCATGTCCTTTTGAGATTCCCTCTATTTCTGATAGTTATTGCATTGTTGATCCTAGAGGTAGGCACCCTTGAATAAAGTAGGTTAGTAAAAACCTCATTGAAGAACCTTTGAAGCAAACCTTTCCTTGTTGAAATGTCCTCCATAAGGGGAATTGTGACAGTGCCATTATATGTTTTGTGATTCCTCAACAACGACACATATTCTCAATAATTAATCTGCTCCTATTTTCAACTTATAAGGATAATCCCACACATATTTCGTGCACCATGCATCTGTAAAGAATTTTTTCTTTTGATGCCAATTGAAGTCATGAAAAATAACACCTACAAATTTAAAATTGTTAGAAGTGAACTTTAAGCCTAACTCAACCCCACAAAATCTGCTTGTTAGGTGAGGTTTGCACCCACTTATATCTATGAATTGGCCTTATCTCTAGTCGATGTGAGACTTCCATCAAACCCCCTTCATGTAGAGGTATATACATCTCAAGCGTGGGACTAGACATTAATGGGTAGTCCGATAACGGCCCGATAGCGGGTGGAACAATATGCCCAACAAATATTGCTAGGATAGGCTTTAACCTAACTGTGATACCACTNTTGGGTCTATCGAGGGGGAGGTTCACCGGGGACATACAAACACCAATAACATCTGAGTCGAACTATATAAAGGAGTGACACCACTCTTTACCCAAAACCTTAAGGCAATGGGTTAATGGGTCTTTCATCTTTATATAGTGCTCTACTTTCTCATTTTTATCCAATGTGGGACTTTGAATCACACTTGGATTCCTAAGATCTCCCCTTCAAGGGTGAGTGCCTTCCACATAGGTACACTCCCCCTCCAGTGAAAGCGTTCCCAACCAAGCTGTTGGAACACATCGACAAGTGTACCGAGTCGCACAAGTAATACAAAATGGTAAGACCAAGTATCATATCCCAGAAGACTCTCGGTGCTAGACAATCGTGTGATAACAAGATTAATTAAGACTTAAATAAAAAGAGATCATTGGTTTTGAATGCAAGAGCAAAAACTTAAATATGAATGCAATTGGATCAATAACAGAGTAACAGAGAGATGAATGGATGTTGTTTAATATGAGATGAATATGTTGTTGGGGTTAGATTTCACCAAGTTCCCTCTCATGTATTTAAGAATTCTTCTTTATGCCTTAATTTTAACTTCACCCACTAAATTACCTAAACNCGATCCCTCGGGGAATAAGGATGTCCCAAATTACCAATTCATGAAATTCCTAGCATCCCTAGTAATAAGATGTGAAGATCAAGAGCTTAAAGACGACCAAGACTCATACTCTCATCCCTGAGCAATATTACCCTTGGGAGTAATTCAACAAGAACCTAAATTGTAAGGAACATCCTGACACTCATGTAATTCATAAATCATGCTAGTGAATTAGTTAAACACAACAAGCATTAAAACAGACAATTACTATAACAATTAATGAAAAAACATATATAATTAAAAATCAATTCAAATACATGAGAGTTTACAAGGTTACATAACAAATAGAGTTTAGTTCCCTACAGACATGGAGAAACTATACTAACAATGGAAGAGTGTATTGTTATGCTGCTCTCTGCCAAAGATACAAAACCTAGAGCCCTAGGGTCCTTTAAATAGATTCATAAACGTGCAAAAACAAGGCCCAGTCCAATAGAGTCGAAACATAACAAAAACTGGGCCTGATCCACGAAACCTGACGCTCAGGCACCCCACTTATGGCGCATGGGCAGTGAAAAGGACCTCATGTAAGGCTTGGGCCTTGAGTTGGGCGCCCAGGCTTCGAGACCCCNACGCCCAGGCGGCCAGAAGGGGCGTCCGGGCGGTGGACGTCAATTTTCTACGCTTGAGCTTCCATACAGGGTGCCCAAGCTTTGTGTTGTCCCTCCTTTTGGTGCTTTTTTAGGCCCTTCTGAGCTCCATCCTCTTGGCTCTTCATCTCTGCTTCTAGTATTACTTCAATCTCTGTCAAAACAAGGGGAATTAGTCATAAAATCATTGAAATCAACCTCAACACTCTTATTCACACAACTTAATGAAAAAGCATGAGTCTAAACAAGTTTCTAAGTGAAAAAGGGTGCTTTTAGTATCAAAATCACATCATAGATAACAATATTCTCAACTATTATCACAACCACAACCACGAGTAGCCCTTTCCAACAGTCGTTCATCTTAACGGGTTGCTTACCTGAATACCCTTTGCTAGGAAGATTTTTCAGTATAGGGATCATTATAGTCGTCTAAGCCGGTCACCAAGACAAACCATCGACTCTGATATTCGATGGTTGTTCTTACGTGCTTCTAATTTATCAAGAAGGATATCCTTTCTTTTTTGGAATACTTAAGTTCATAACTCGTGAACTTATTTTGCTATATCTTATTTGTACAGCAAGTAAATCGTGCAGCGGTAAACACTGTTGTGCTGCACCCAGATCAGGTCAGGTTTCACCATTTTTTGGTGGCTATACAATTTATCCCTGACTTACATGTTACATTGATCATTGACAGAGTATATTGAGTTAGAAGATATAACAAGTAATTATGAAAATAACTAATGCATTAATCGGATTACAACATCCCTGCTTTAGATTTTTCATANTTTACTATATATCAATTAAGGTTCATATAACCATTGGTTTAGTAATAGAGGTTTAGATCTGGATTCTGACACGCTTTCAATAGTAAGTGCTTGTCTATGTTTCATTGCATTTTAGTTGAAAAATGGGGTCAACTATACCCAGATACATCAGATTGTAGTTCTCTTGGGTTCTTCTTTTTTCTTTTGCTTTCAATTATCTACAGGACTTCTATTGTTTAATATGATCATTTAATTACCATCAATTTCCTTTTTTTCTTTTTTCTGTATCTTTATTTTAATATCTTAAAACATACTGATTTTTTTTAATATATCAATATTATTATTATTAGGAGGTTTATAAGAAGGACAATACCTACAGAAAATCTGAAGTGGTATTTTATTTTATAAACCTAGGAACCAACTTTANAGCTACGTGAATAATTTAATGTTATGATAAACTGAAANCATGCCTTTAATTCACTTGTGACTGTTTTGTCCTTCTCTTTTTCTTTTAACTAAAAAGGTTAGATGAAAATATGTGGATGTTGTCATCATGGCAACATTTTACAACTTCCAAACTCAAAAGAACCCACACACAACTCACTTTCTCTGCTCTGCTTCAAAATTTTCCCTCAAGTTGGACGGTGGATGTTCACCAGTCCGAGCTTGGGAACGATGGACTTAAAATGAGTGCGCTGAGGAAATTTGGTGAACACGTCAGCGAGTTGTTCTTCGGAGCGAATTGGGAGAAGACGCAGAAGCTTAGCTTGAATCTTCTCCCTCACAACGTGACAATCCAGCTCGGTGTGCTTAGTTCGCTCATGGAAACTCTGGTTGTGGGCGATATGCCTGGCAGAGTTGTTGTCACAATAGAGAACAGCAGTAGCAGTAGGTTGAACATGAAAATCTTGAAGAAGATAGTGAAGCCATTGTATTTCACAAATAGTGGCAGCTAGGGCACAATACTATGCTTCTGTAGAGGACTTGGAGACAGTGGTTTGCTTCTTTGATCTCCACGACACAAGGGAGGAGCCCAAAAATATACAGTACCCAGTAGTGGATCTCCTCGTGTTAGGGCAGGTGGCCCAATCAGAATCGCTAAAACCTTTAATCTGGACATCAGAATTGGCAGCAAAGAAGAGCCCTTCTGAGGGACTGGACTTCACATAACAAAGGATGTGCGGCAAAGCCTGATAATGATAATTAGTAGGTTTTTACATGAATTGGCTTAAAAGATTGACAGTAAAACATAAATCAGGTCTAGTATTGGTAAGGTAAAAGAGCTTCCCTATCAATCTTCGATAGGCACTAGGATTATCCAGATAGTTCTCAGTCTTGTATAGGGAACTAATATCCGTTAGAAACGGTGTAGAGCATGGTTCGCTTCCCATCATTCCAGTTTCTTCAAGAATATCCAAAGCATATTTTCGTTGACAAAGGTGTATACCTTTCTTGGACCTAGCAACTTCAAATCCTAAAAAGTATTTGAGTTCTCCCAAGTCCTTTATCTGAAACTAGTGGTGCAGTAGAGTCTTTATATGACTAATTTCATCCATAGTGTTTCCTGTTAAGACAATGTCATCTACATATACAAGCAATGCTGTGAAGCTTGTTGAAGCTTTCTTGATAAAAAGAGAATGGTCAGAATTAGATTGAACATAACTAGCAGAAATAAGAAAAGTAGACAATTTATCAAACCACTGTCTGTTGGCCTTCTTTAGGCCATAAAGGGATTTGACCAATTTACAAACCTGTCCTTTAATGTTAGTGTTCAAACCAGGAGGAGGATCCATGTAAACATCCTCATTTAAGTCCCCATGTAGGAAGGCATTATCTACATCAAGTTGATGCAGAAACCAATTTCTTGAGGCAGCAAGAGCTAGAAGTTATCTGACAGTAGTAAGTTTAGCAACAGGAGAAAAGGTATCCAAAAAATCAATTCCCTCTTTGGGTGTAACCTTTAGCAACCAATCTGGTCTTATACCGTTCCACACTCCCGTAAGCCTTATGCTTAACTTTGTATACCCATCTACACCCAATAGTCTTCTTCCCGAGAGGAAGTTGAGTTAGGAACCAAGTACCATTATCCTGTAATGCCTTGATTTCCTTTTGCATGGCATCTGTCCACTTAGGACTGATTCTAGCTTCATCATAAGAATTTGGATCTTTGTTGGCTGTTAATGCTAGAGTATATTTTAGATGCTTATCAGATAAAGATTGGTAAGATAGGACATTGGTGATAGGGTAAGGTGTTTTCAAACCCGTTTCTGGTGCATAGGGAAGTAGATGAGGACTTATCCGCCTGAAGTATGTAGTCCTTTAGGTATCCAGGAGTCCTTCTGGTTCTGTTTGACCTTCTTTGATCTTGAGAATCTTCCTGCTCTATGGGATCAACATCACCATTATTGACATTGATGTCCTCAGTGGGGATTTGATAACCTCCTCCATTTTCGGCCAAATTCTTCTCATGGTTGCAGGACAGATTGTCCAGGAAATGTATTCCTTCTTCATTTTCACTGCAGTCAGTCCTATCATTCTACTGTCCTCTGTATGGGAAAATATCCTCATAAAAGATAACATTCCTACTAATGAAAATTTCCCTACTATTAATGTCAAGTATGATGTAACCTTTTATACCATTTTTGTAGCCTAGGAAAATACCCTTTCTAGCTCTAGAGTCAAGCTTATTCCTATTATTCTCTAAAGTGGAAGCAAAACACAAGCAGCCAAAAACTTTCAAGTTAAGGTAAGTAGGAGGATCATTGTGTAAAACATCATAAGGGGTTTTATCTTTAATGATAGGAGAAGGAAGTCTATTTATTAGGTATATAGCATGAGATAAAGCATAAGACTAGTAAACATGAGGGATATTAGATTGAAAAAGTAAGCTACGGGTAACATTTAGGATTTGTTGATGTTTACGTTCCACAACAGAATTTTGTTGTGGGGTTTCCACACAACTTTTTTTAATGTTCTATTCCATAGGAATTAAGAATGTTGGGATAGTTAAATTGTGGCCCATTGTTAGTTCTAATGACCTTAATATTTTTATCAAATTGGGTCTTAATTTTAACAATGAAGTTCTGCAATAATTCTCTAGTTTGTCCCTTATAGTGCATAAGAAAATCCCAAGTATGTCTACTACAATCATCTACAATAGTGAGAAAGTACTTGTGCCCGTGAATAGAAGGAATAGAAATAGGGCCCCATATATCACAGTGTATGAAGTCAAAGCAGTTACCAGATACAAAATTATTTTTAGGAAAAGGCAATCTATGTTGCTTGGCATAATGACAAATATCACAAGTATTATTGGATTTAGCTTGAACATTGGGAAAAGTCTTGCATATTCTATCAACAGTTTTGTATCCAGGATGGCCTAGCCTATAGTGCCATAAGTCTACATTTACATGCTCATATGAAAAGATAAAATTATGTCTAAGATCCCTTTCAAAAGGTTGTAGGTAGTAGAGCCCCTTATAAACATTAGCACATCCAATCGTCTTCAATGTTGAGCTGTCCTGAATTTGACACATCTTAGAGGAAAAAGTTAGAGTGCAGTTTGTATCTTTGATCAAGGTCTGAACAGATATGAGATTAAAAGAAAAATCGGGAATATACATGACATTAAAAATAGTGAAGTGTTTTGAAAATTTCAAAGTTCCTGCATAGTGGGCTGTGACAGTGGAATCGTTTGGTAGTTTAATAGATATAGGCTTAATTTTATAAAAGGTAATGAAGTGATTTTTGTCATGGGTCAAATGATCAGTGGCCCCTGTATCTATAATCCAAGAAAACATGCCATGTCTGTCATCTGTGTTGTCTTTGTGTATTTGACTGATGTTGTGGTCAGGTCTGTCATCCTTCTCTATTGTTTGCAAAATCTTCCTCATCTGTTCTGGGGTAAATGAGTTCTGGACAGAATTCATGTTGTTTTGTTGTTGACTGACCTGTGTTTAAGCAGAGGCAGTATATACATTAGCAGCCCGCTAGTCATTCTGCCCCATCTTTTCTTGGCCATTGTTTTCATTCTTTTTATACCATGGTGGATAACCATGCTTAGAGTAGCATTCATCAGCCGGGTGATTCATTTTATGGCAATAAGAACATTGCTTTCCAAAGTTGGGATTTCTTCCTCTCCTTCTCCCTTGGTTACGGGCTCCAAAACCACGTCCAGGAGCCTTCCATTGGTTTTGTCTTTCTGCAGTACTGGCTAAAACTTTGATTTCATTGTGAATAGCAGACCCTGTCTCATGTTTTCCCTATCTTTCTTGTTGTATAACAAGAGAAAATACCCTGTTGATGTTGGGTAGAGGTTCCATTAACAATACCTGCATCCTAACAGTACCATAACACTCATTCAAACCTTTCAAGAAACAAATAACATGTTCCATATCTCTGTACTTCTGAGAAGCTTTAGAAAGATCACAACTGCAGGGGATCTTGCAGCTCCAACATGGAATGGGCCTAAGAAATTATAATTCTTCCCATAAAATCTTCAAATCTGTAAAATATTGGCTGACACTCCTTTCTCCTTGTTTAATAGAGTGTATTTCCTGTAGTAAATATGAGAATTTGAAATGGTCACCTTTAGAAAATCTCTCCTTTAACTTTTCCCACAGTTCACGGGCATCTTCCACATACACAACACTTTCAGCTATTTGAGATGAGAGAGTCTTGATTATCCATGACAATACCATCATGTTGTTCCTTTCCCAGGAATAAAAAAGGGGGTCATCTTTATTAGGTTTCTTGATCCCTCCATCAATGAATTTCAGTTTATTCTTGGAAAGGAGGGCCCTTCTCATACTTCTGCTCCAAGAAGTGTAAATAGATTCATTCAAAACTTGTGAAATGAGGGATATACCTTGGTTTTCTCCAGGATGGAGATAGAAAGGGCTAGAGGGGTTATTGAGTTCATCAACGTTCTGAATGATGATAAGAAGAACCAAAAGAAACACCAAGAATCCAACAAGATTTTAAGCACAGTGGAAGTAGAGTCAGAACAGGCACGAGACCTGTTGATGGGTGTCGCTGCCCAATCAAATTTGATTGCATAATAAGAAATGCAGTATAGCTAGGAAGTGACTCCTAGGTCGTCTCTCAAGGACTAATTTTGCGGTTCAGAATCGAGTCTAACATGAAGTGGGGGGTTGTGAAAGGTTTGCGTGGTGAATGCAGAAAAATTAAAATGAAATTAAATTAAAATGCAGATGTAAAAACGTAATTAAGTTCAATTAAAACGAAATTAAACGCAACAACACATTTCACCATGCATGAAAATGAAATTAAAACAGTAAAAACGAAACTGCTACAGTAAATACGAAAATTCACGCTGAAACAGGACAACTCTGACCTTTGCTCAATGTTTTATCCATAACGTTTTCTACAGAGCTCTAAATGAGATGAGGTTTTTTTTCCTGGAAAATAGACTCAAATATCTTTCATTTGACACATAAAACATAGCATTTGGACCTCTGGTGTGGTTGCAGTTATTTTTTTAAAATCGAGTCCAAAGAGTGAAAATGCTAAACCCAATATTAGAACAAACAAATATCTAAGCATAGTTAAAACTACTAAAATGCAACACTAAATTAGAGGAATCAAAAGCAACTCAAAATGTAATGAAAAATATTTTAAAACTAAATAAAATAAACAAACATAATTTTCTACCAACTCATGTGACATGTGCATCTACCAAAATGAATTGAAATTGCAATGGCCTAAAAAGAAGTAGCTCCTAGCCGTGAGGTGTGTGCTGCTGCTGTCCAAACCGTTCCAGCTCCATGTGTCTTCTTGCTTCCAAAATCAAATTGAACACCTAAACTAATAACTGCTGGACGAGACATTTCTCTGCTCACAAACTCCAAAAGAAATGTTGAATGTATTAAAATTGGAAAGCTTTAGGAATATATAAATGCAGTGCTGTAAAACCAATTCAATCAATCACCATTTTTTCTAATTAAACTCAGCATGCTTATGCAAATAAAATGCCCATAAAATGTTGCAATAAAACCTTAATAATAAAATAAAAAGAAAGATGCGTGAATTGAGAAATAAAAAGGGCAGCGTCATTCAGCTTCTACATTCTCCTGGAACTCCCCATTGCAGCGTTATCACCATGTGCCTTTGTAAAATTAAAATGAATCCTTGGGTGGTAGCAGTAGCAAATGAAGAGGTAAAAAAAAAAATTGCTTTCTCATCAATTATCCAATTCCCAATACAATGAAACCCATGTTCCAGCTTTTTCCCAAAAATATGTTCTAGCCAAGAAATGAAAAATGCCGAAAGCCTTACTCCAACGTTGCAGCCACTTTCCTTCTCCTTCTTTTTTTTTTATGTGACGGCTGGCTTCTATCCTAGGACCAAGTGTCCTAAAATTGAGGTGGGGTCCACCTTCTTTGCAAAACCCTAGGTGCCATGTGTCATCTATTTTAATATTTTGGGCCTAAACTATTTTACCAAAAATTGGCCCATTGTACAAAAGTTTGTCCAAAAAGTTTAAACAATAAAAATACAATATAACTAAAATTTAAAATCTCTAATTGGAGAGTCTTGAATTTATTTGATGTCCTCCAAATGTCCCAAATTGTGTTTCCAAAATTTTCCCTGCAAATAATAATGCAAATAATTAGCTCAGAAAATTCAAATTAATTAAAATTAGAATTTCCGGTCAAATTAAGCATATTTAGGAAAAACGGGAAAATACTAGACAATTAAGCACAATTCCCTGATTAATTCTAGCACAATAAACTAAGTGAAGTTGATAAAATATCGATTCATCGCCTGCTCTGATGCCATATTAAAATAGGCCCAATGTCTTGAAACAAGGCCCAGTCCGTGAGCCAACAAAAGATGAAAATATCTTCTGGTAAAACACTGCCCTGAGGCAGTCTGGTATCAGCACAGAGAAATGAAAAGTAAAAGACCGATCTGGAAGTTTAGAGAAGGAAAGTGTAAAGCTTGTTTGCAGAAAAACGTCAATGGGTGGAGGAAAACGGAAAAGGAAGCAGATCGAAGAAGATGCAAATCGGCAAGGTAAGAAAACAAAGCTCACGTCTTTTATTCAGTAAAATGTTTTTGATATTCTTATGTTACAAAACAACCGAGAGCAACTCTATCTATATATATATATATATAGAGTTCAGGAGAGAAAGGAAGAACGAGTTTATGAAAGATCCCAACAAAAAAACTAAAACATTAAATATTTACAAAACAGAAACTTTAATAAGGGTCTTAATCATTTTGTAAGGAGGATGTAAGATTTATGAAGCAAATTGCAATACCTGAGACATGCAACCACCGAGACCCATCCCCTCAAAAAATTGATGGAAAGACAAGGCCACCAGAAGAGGTCTTATGGTATCAATGCTCCCTGCAGTTCCCAGTGGTAATCCAATTATCACCGAATGGACCACAATTCCTATTTCCAACACCTGAGACACAATCCAATAATCAATATTTTCAACATATACAAACAAAAACATTCTGTTTTTTGCATGTATAGTCCTACCTATCTCTACTTTTGCTGTTTATTTATTTTTATGTCGAATTTACTATTATTTTTTGTGTGCATGCTTTTGGATCATGCTTGGGTTGACGTGCATCCATCCTCTGATGTATTCAGCGTTACTCTAGCATCATCATTAGCTACTAATTTTTTGATAGTTGGTATAATAATAATATCTACTGCTGTTGGCTTTAGGTTGATTCTACTCTCATTTTAGATCTAAGAGAATTACTATTGAGCTCTATTACTTCCCAAAAACAAATTAAAAACCATTATGTCATTATTTTTTACTAGTTACCTGCAGTAATTGATTTTCAAGTTATTCAAATATATTCTGTCTAAGGGTGATGCATCTATGCTCTGCTATGTAGAATATTAATCACCATTGTACGTATGGACTCGTGCTTTTATATTAGGTTTTAAGTTTCTGAAAATTTAATGGAATGCTTTCCTCTCTACTATTGGAAATTAACTGCTTGCAGCATTTTGCCTGGTTATTGTGATGAAACGTGCAATAATATAAAGTAATAGAGGGATAATTTTTGAAATTCTCTCTTGGCATTAATATGTTAGGCACCTTAGTACTACAACTTTTATAACTAAGATGTTAAGTCATTAATATTATAATTTGACTCAAACTATTCATTGTGTATATATTTGATGACATGTCTTCAATGGAGTAACATGTCATGAAGGATGTTCGAGAGCAGTCGGTTGTATTTCTTTTAATCATTTGTAAATTATTAGATGTTTCAATATTACATTTTGAGTTTATGAACTATTTTATGTGTAACTATGTTAAGTAACCATGTTAGGTAAATATATTTAGGATCTTTGTTAAGTAAATATTGCATTTTGATGTGTTAATAGAAACAATCTTTATTATTTTACTTGTTATTGATTATTTAAATTGTATTATGGAATTGAATTTTATGCAGGTCTGGATATAGATAGTAGCACATACAAATCAAATATTTAAAAAAATGTCACTTTTTACACTAGTTAAATACATATTAGTTATTAAAAGTCTTGTTTTTTCACATCAGTTATAGGACCAGTAGATATAAAAGTGAGATTCTTTTATACCTTTCTAGCATCAACAGGTATGAAAGTGAGATTCTTTTATACCTATTCTAGCACCAGAAGGTATAAAAAAGAGCTTTTTCTCTACCATCAGGGGACTTTTTATACCTGTTCCCAAAGTATCAGGTGTAAATATGAGACTTTTATACCTATTATAGTAGGTATAAAAGTAAAACTTTCTACACCGGTTCTAGAACAGATATAAAAAATAAAAAACTTTCTATACTCCCCTGCTTCTATACTTGCTGGAAAACAAGTATAAAAAGTCCTTTTTTAAGAGGTATAAAAAAACCTTTTTTGCACTACTGAATTAATGATATATTTGAACATTTTACACATTATACATATGATATAACACTAACCAACCAAACACTTTATGCATGACAATACTTTGACCGGACTGTCCGAAATTAGAATGAATGTCGAGCTATGACAGGTTATGCACTTGTGGTGGCTTCTACTACTTTGCAAAACCATTGCCAACGAGTTTCACCCTACCACACTCACAAGATTAGCTTGTTCTACACCTTGAATCATACTGAAAGTACCCAAGACTGAAACCTTTGTTGTTCGGACTTAGAATGAATGTCGAGCTATGAGAGGTTATGTACTTGTGGTGGCTTCTACTACTTTGCAAAATCATTGCCAACGAGTTTCACCCTACCACGCTCACAAGATTACCTTATTCTACGCCTTAAATCATACTGAAAGTACCCAAGACTAAAACCTCCTACTATTTTCAAATAGCTGTAATTAGTTTATTCGCTAGTTTGTATAAAATATTAATATATGCGTTGATTTACTTTATTATATAATTAATAGTGTAAAACTTTAGTGGCCACGTCTCCAAAATCTCGCTCTCCCTCCGCAGGCATACACATCTTTTTGATAACTTTTATCTCAAACATGTAATATTTATATATGACAAATAAATTTGTATTTGAAAATTAGTTGAAATCATTCTCATATTCAT
>NC_028351.1:32168634-32170904 GCF_000741045.1 Vigna radiata var. radiata | reverse complement strand
ATATATATATATATATATATATATATATATATATATATACACGATTTTCTTAATCTTTAGTTTTATTATATGATCCTTCGTTTTGTTTAGGTAGGTATTTTTTCCTCTCTCTACAAATTCTTTGAAATCCACTTACATTTTCAAGAAATTGTCTCTTATATAACCTATTTGTGCAATGAATCAAATAATTGTTACGTCTCACATTTAAACATTTCTACTCTTTATTAATATCCTTTGTCCAGTAGATAATGTTATCATTATTGCTAAGATAGTAACAAAAAATAGAAATGGTAAATTCAACCATAATTCATCACACAACGAACATGAAATTGATTATTAATAAATTAGTTCTTATAAAAGTTATACAAAAGAGTTAGTAAAACAAAAACAATAAAGAAGATAAAGATCAATAAAAGATTAAAGAACATAATAACAAAAAATAGAAAGAAAGAAATTTATAAAATGATTTAAAAAGATAAAAAAATGATAACGAAAATAGGTTGATTTTAACTATTTTTTCAAAAGAGGATTCATCATTGGTTATCTAAAGATTATTGTTAAATAAATTATTATCTTATATTTTCAAATTAATCAATGTAAATTCTCAATTAATTTGTTGGCATTTTCACTCTTAACCCAAGTACACTCTCAATTAAACGCAAGAACTTCATAGACTAATCATAGTAAATTTAACATGGTACTTCTTAACTAAATATTATTATGCTTAATGTCTATTATTGTTAACTCATTGGCAAGTGTACCAAATCGTTCAAGTAGTAAAACCTGTAAGACCGGATATTGTTTCCCAAGAGACTCGGTTAGTACTTTACTATCGTATAATTACTAACTAACTTAAGCTAAAGAATGATTTCCTTTATTGTGAATTTTTTGCAATGAAATTAAACATAATGCATAAATGATAAAGTGACCTTCTTGGGGTTAAAACACTTGAAAATGAAATTATTTAAGATGATATGAGATGGATATGTTGGAGAATGATTTCAACTAATACACTCCCATGCAAATGCACTAAACCACTCTTCTTCATTACTTTGCTCTTGTCAACTTGCTAAGTTACATAAACCCAATCCCGTGGTGAGAAAGCCTAGGTTCACTTATTAAATTCCAATCCCTTGGCAACCTAACAAGTTCACCCACATTAACACAAGAAGTTTAAGACAACCAAAGGTTATAGCTTTGTCCCTAGACACTATTTCCTTTAAGTGTTTAATCCATTTCAAGGTTCACACAACATTTCCCAATATTAAGCAAACCCTAACATCATGTTATGGTTGATCAAGTCATAACAAGCCTTAAGCAAAGAAATAAACACTAGCAAGTAATGAAAGAAAGCATATTTTCATTTAAACCAAGTGCACTTACAAGTGGGTTTAAAGTTTACTTCATTCACTAACAAAAAGAACTTAACTTTCCATAGTCATGGAGAGCTTGAACTTACAATGGAAGAAAAATTGTGAAGATGGAGACCCAAGAAGGAAGAAAGGAGAGTTCCCACAACTCAAAACCAGCTCGTAGAGGTCCAAAATGGTGTTTCTAAGCTTCAGCCGCCATGAAGATAGCACCCTCGTAAAATGTGAGCCTTTTATAGATCTAGTGTAACATCCTTATTTTTTTTTTGGATGTCTCGATTATTAGGGGAAATTTAAAATTTTTAAAATCATAATACCATCGCGGAAATCCACTTATAAAATATCGAAATTAGTACATTAAAAACAAAATAAAATAAACCCGATTACATTGTCTCTAACATTTATAGCACAAAAACTTTAATTAACATAAGTCTTTTTTTCTTCCACTCTCGCATCTCTATCATACATCTAAAGCATCTCCAACATCTGCTCCCGTATAACCAAAAGTTGTACGATCATCACAAGAGCCACACAACCACAATCACAAACAAATATGGGTAAGCTATCATAACACAACCAATAACAATTAAAATATGTACAAGATTAGTAAGCACAACTTAATAATAATACCATTCAGCTACAATGTTACCCTTACTCACATAATTGTTTTTATACTATGAACATAATCAACATCCTCGTTAACTATAATCTGACTATACCCTCCACGTCATCATTTCCCATCACATTGTCATCATGAATCTACATTACTTTAACCTCCACCAAAACTAACCATATCACGAATCTTTCATCATGAATCACGCCATGAGCCTCTATGATAAGCTGTCGTTGAAGCTATCAAATTAATACTACTTTTCAAGGCAACTTCAGTATTGCCTAGTA
>NC_028351.1:32160745-32163304 GCF_000741045.1 Vigna radiata var. radiata | reverse complement strand
GAAATCTGCAGGAAAAATTAACTTGTCTACTCGGACAAGCACATCCTCAAGCATACCTGCAGGGTTAACTGTGCTACGGTTGGCCAATTGAATGACCACACCTGTAGTCTTAAGAGGTCCCAGAGATAGAGAAGTAAAAACTGATAAAGGCATTACATTAATGGAAGCTCCTAAATCTAGCATAGCATTGTTAAACTTTGAATTTCCAATAACACAAGGAATAGAGAACATACCTGGATCTTTGCATTTTTGTGGTATTTCAGTATGCTTCTTTACCAAGCTTGACACATTTCTTCCCAAATTCACAACCTCATTATCCCCAATGCGCCTTTTATTTGTGCAAAGTTCTTTTAAAAACTTGGCGTATTTAGGGATTTGTTTAACAAGATCTAGCAAGGGAATGTTGATTTCCACCTTGTTGAAAATATTCAAGATCTCTTGGTCTAATTCCTCCATTTTTTTGTTTCTCGGCTTCAATCGATTGGGATATGGAGGAGGTGGAGAATAAGATGAAGAAGAATTTTTAAAAGAAGAGTTAGGAGGTACTAACCTGGATTTTTCAGTGGTAGTCTCAGGTGATGGTTCATTTGGTCCTCCATTGTCATCAATTTGTGCTTCTTCTTCTTTCTTATCTTCATCTTTTCGGATTCCTTCAGGACCTTCTACTTGCTTACCCGTTCTCAAAGTTATAGCATTTACATTCCTCGGGTTGATCACTGTTTGTGCAGGTATTTGACTCCTTAGCCTCTAACTTTTCCACCCTCTGAGTCAAATCTACAATTCATTTCTTGATCTCTGAATTTTGCTCAAGCATTGTTTTCATGAAATCTTGTAGTGACATTTCAGGCTGAGGTTGATGCCTTTGTTGAGGTGGAACATAAGGTTGCCTTTGTTGAAGTGGAACATAAGGTTGCATGTTCTGTTGATACCCATTGGAGGATGAATCATGATAATTCTGGTATGGTCTATTTCCTCCAAACGTGTTCGCAGCAAAAGCTTGCAATGAGTTTTCCACAGTAGTTTCCATCAAGCTAGGACATTCATCAGTGTAGTGATCAGTTGAAATGCAAATTCCACACTTCTTTGCAATTTGTGGAGTGGAGGTTTTAAACAAACTTGCAATCTTGTCGAGTTTGCTTTCTAAGTTATTCAATCTTTCATCTATCCTCCTTCCATCAACTACACCGTTTTCAATTTCATGCACTCCTTTCAACAAAGTCACTGAATTTTCACTTGTTCCATATTGCTGATTGTCTACTGCCTTCCGTTCAATTAGATCTATCCCATCTTCTGGTGACCTGTCTAAGAAAGATCCTCCGCTTGCTGCATATGCCCATGACCTATCAGTTGGACTTAAGCCTTCATAAAAGCATAAAATGAAGTCTGTCATTTGAAGCTGAGGGCATGAAGCACAAAGTTTCTTGAATCTTTCCCAATATTCACTGAGATTCTCTCTGTCTCTCTGTCTTATATCTTGAATTTCCCTACGGATGGCAGATAGTCTGGATGCAGGAAAATACTTTTCAAGAAATAGTCTTTCAATGGTTTCCCAATTTGTAATCCGTGCAGAGAGATAATACCACCAATCTTGAGCAGCTCCTTGAAGGGTAAAAGGAAAAGCTCTCATCTTCAGGCTTTCTATTGTGATCCTGGGAGATCTGAAATTTTCGCACAACATGTGGAATTGTCTCAAGTGTTTGTGTGGATTCTCTCTTGATAACCCATTGAACTTTGGTAAGGCACTTAGCAGGTCAGGTCTCAACTCCCACTCCTCATCAGGGTATTGAATGTTACTTTGGGTAACTGTATTATGGGAGGTTGCTAGCTGTCTAATGGTTCTCTGTGCCATTCTGTTTGGGTTAGGATCAGGTAAGGGAATGGATGGTATGTTTGTGACTGGAGAAGATAAAAGTGGTGTGGCTTCAGATGTAGGAAGTGTTCCTTTAGTAGAACACACAAATTTCATAGTTCTCCGCACCTTACGCAAATTCCTTTCAACTTCCGGGTTGATTTGAAAGAATTCTCCCGGGTTAGCTCTGGTCATGCACTAAGAATCTGCTTGAAGTTGTTTCTCTGTTTTTGACTTCCTTTTGTTCTTCCGTTCTCGCTTAAGAAAAAGATTTCAAATGAGATATGAGAAATACTTTGTTTGGGTCCACTCCCAGGAAAGAGAGGTGTGTCACAATGGACAACTTAAGTACCAGGTCTTTCCTAGCCAGAGTATATTCAAACTAGCTTTAAGTGTTTCTCAAGAGAAATTCTTAATTAAAGCAAGAACAAAGAGTTTTTCTGAAGAATAACTAAATGCTACAAAATAACTCAAACTAAATTAAATGTATATGCGTTAGAAAAAAAAAATAAAAAAAAATGAAAAAAATAAAAATAAAAATGAGAATCAAAATATTCAAAATACTTACCGTAGTTCCCCGGCAACGGCACCAAATTTGATAAGCTGTCGTTGAACCTATCAAATTAATACTACTTTTCAAGGCAACTTCAGTATTGCCTAGTAGTATTCAAGAAAGTAGATAGGGCTAAAGTAACCCTAAGTCGTCTCCC
>NC_028351.1:32149267-32160005 GCF_000741045.1 Vigna radiata var. radiata | reverse complement strand
TCCCCTGGGTCTCTTTACATAGACTTGATTGGGCTTGGACTCTGAATATTCAGTTGATAAAATCTTTTATCTTATATCTTCCAAATAACTAAAAGATTTAGATAATTATAACATTATTTGGAAGATATTTTCTGTTAATATTCCCAATTAAATTAATTCAACAACTGAATTTTATCTTTAAACTTTTCTGAATTTTCAAAATTGCACAAATGTCCTAATATTTCCTCTATTTGTATTTTTGCCCCTTCAAAATTCTCTAAAATTGCACCANAACTCCTTAGTTGACCAGTCCTTGACCAGAAAAGTCTTGGTTGACCAATTTTGACTGAAGATGATGCACCAATAAGATGTTTCCATGTGGCAGCCCTCTTCCTTCCCAATTAGGGTTTCACATTGGGGAAGGGGCTTGCCCCTTNGTGTGCGAAATTGGTTCTGCCCCTTTCGTTGGCGAGAACGCAAGAGAGATCTCCGGTTCTTNAATTTGGTTCTGGGCTTTGATATTGCAGGTTTGATTGTGGTGGTGCGAGAAGATTTCTTCAAGACGCAACAAGATGGCGCGGCAGAAGTGCGAAGATGGTGGAGTCGCAACGACCATGGTGCGAATTGGGTTTCTGCAGGTGATGGTGGCGCATTGAGATTGTGCTGTTTGTGACGGNGAGACTNTTGGGTGAAGGTCACCGGCANCNTGGTGGTGCGACATTGATGGCNATGGTTACTGTACGATGTTGATGATGCGCGATTTGTGATGACGGTGAGATGATGGAATCCGCGATCTGGGTTGCAGGTGATGAANATGAACTGGATTGATTGCGGAGATTTGGACTGATGCGAGGTGCGACGGTGTCCATGGAGGTTGCGAGATTCTGGTTGCAGGTCCGAGTTGCTGGCAGCGTCTTCACGGCGGCTTGCTCGAGACGACTGGAGGAGACGATGGCGGCCATGGAAATTGNCGATNTTTGCGTGTGGAGATTGACGGAGGTTGCTCATGGTGGTTGCGGTTGCGTGAATGGTTGCACGATGGTGATCGAAGCGAAACCGTGGTGGTGCGATTCCATGGTGGCTGCCGGCACGGCTTGGTGACGCCGTCGAGGAAGACGAAGTGGTCGGCGCCTAGGGTTTACCAGATTAGGGTTTCTGGAGAAAGGTTGAAGATGGTGATGACGTGGCATGGGGAGTTAGGTGGCATGTTATGAGTGGTTGGATCTATTAGTGGTGGATTGCCACGTGGCAAAATCTGGTGGTGTTTAGTTAGGAGGGGTGTGGATAGGAAAATTAAGGGGTGTGGGTGAAAAGGTTTAGTGTTTGGGCTTGGTTGTTGGCCTGGTTTAAAACTGGGGGTGCAAGTAGGGAAATCTGGGGGTGCAAGGGTAAAAACTGACTGTTTGGCCCATCTGTACATTATTTATCAAATAAAATCTTATTTTGGGCTTTAAATTACAATTTGGACCAATAAAACTCTAACTTCAGTTGCACAAATAAATATTAGAACATCCAAGAATAATTTATGCAATTAAAATCACTTTTTAAGCCCTTTTTATTTCCAAACACGCTAAATCTAATAATCACATATCCTCTACAAATCAATCGTTTAAGCACAAATATTCTATCAAAAATTTTAATTTTAAAGCCTAAATGTGGACATAAATATGCACTCATCACTCTACAATACCATAACTCCATAGTGAAAAGAATCAGTCACATTCAAAAATTCTAACGTACTCAAACTAAATCCTCAAGGTTTCACTCCAACAGTAAATTACAATTAAATAAACAATTAAATAAATAATAAATAAATGAATAAACATCAATCCAATTGAATAAATATCATTCCAAATAAATAAACAAATAAATATCATTCCATGCCAATCCCAATAAATAAATTATTCATTACTTTTATTAATCAAGTCTCATTACATTCTCAATTAATTTCTAATTCCACAATATTTAATGTTAATTAATCTAATTTCCAATAAATTACTCTCCTTTTTATTCCCAATTAATTCCTCTTTCCCAGTAATTAATTTGATTCCAATTAATTACTAAATAATAAATTTCTACTCGTCATAATAATAATTAATATCATTACTGTTTTTTTCTTTCTCTTTACAATTTAATTTTATTAATTAATCTCTGGCCACGAATTCTACACACCCCAAATTAGGCCCAAATAAACATTCTTATTGTTGCAGTTTAATAATATTATTTTTGTTCAATTCTGGGCCTGTGGCCCAAAAAGTTCCTATTGTATCCACCCAAATTCACTCCCGGCCCAAAAAGAATTTTGCAGACACCATTTGACCAAGCCAATTCTAAGGTCAGTCACCGCAATCCCCATGGCTGCATCACTCGCGTAACTCCGACAACGTCCACGGAACACAGAACTCATTTTACGCAACAAATAAATTGCAAGCATCAGAACCAAAAGAATTTTTCCCAATTCAAAACCCTAACATGAACAAGAACACAAGAACCCAAGAACAAAATTCTTGACCAAGCATTTCCCCAAATCAGAAACTATCAGCTAAACCCCAAAATAACAAAATTGAATCAAAAGAATAGGAAAATTTCCAACGTAGCAATCCTCAAAGTCGTCCTCTTCACGGCTCGACTAGTGTGAAATGAGAGAAACAGGAGCTCCAATTCGAGCCCTAACCTACAGAGAAACATAGAATCCCAACAACCCGAGATCGAAACAGAGACTCAAGATTTCCTAAATTCAGAAACCCAATTTCAACAAAACACCAAAGTTGACATTTTGAATGGCCATGTTGCTTCCCCTACAACGAAACAATCAGAACTAGAAAAAGTATTTTTGGGAGAGAAGAAGAGTTCTTGCAAAGCCCTAACTCAAAACCTCCAATCACAAGCCCTGTTGCTGCGAAACTGCCTGAGAACAGAAGTCGCCGCACCGCAAATGCAAACCCGCTGTTCTCCTTCACGATGTCGCCATCAAATTTGGCTTCTCGCCTCGTGAAAATATCAAATAAGTAAGTCTCTCGGAAACACCAATACTGTAGGACGCAGTCACCACGCCTAGCATAGTGTCGCCCTTTTAGCCGCCGTGAAGTTATACTTCTGCTCAAGACGCAGAACCCTAAGATTTGTTTGTTTGCGAGAGTGAATGGAGGAATAAAGAAGCTTGAAGCTTCTGATGAGCAAGAGAGATTATGTTGAGCAGAGAGGAGAGAGATGGGAACCCTAACAGGGTCTTCTGACTCAAAAGAAAAGGAAAGGCCAAATCCCCAAATTAAAATAAATTGCAAAACCCTAAATTTTATTATGATAATTGCCATTAATTAAAACCCTACGTATGGTATACTTTCTGATACAGAATTCAATCACATGAATTCTTAATAATATAAAATTCTAAATCTCTCTTACACATCATTCAATTTACGTGAATTCACAATAATGTAGCATTTAATTAGCACATGAATTCTTCTATCATTCAATTATCTATAATTCAATTATGTAGAATTCAATTGCTTGCCAAATGATGTTCACATACCGCTTATTTATGATTAAAAATATCAATCAAAATTTCAAACATCATTCTATCATATCAAAAAAATATTCAATCATGATATTGAGAACTCAATTAAATTATCTACCATTTAAATGCAAAGATATTCGAGAAAATTTCCACATTCATCATAAAATCAAGAAAAAGGAAGCTTCCCATACCTTAGCCAATTATAGAGCATCAATCAATAATAGGTCTTCACACTTCTACTATATCTTTTATAAGAAAACATTTCTCTTCTTTAAAGAAAGTTTTTGACTGACAATGCTCTCTGTTCTCTTTCTCTCCATTCTTAACGTAATCTCTTTTCCTTTCTTTTATAAACCTCCTTTTTTTTTATTTTAAATAAATCATATCATAATTAAAACAAACCACGTATGTAGTGCTCCCTATAATATCTCAAGTGGTTTTAACAAAATAACCTCCTACCACCCATTTTTTTTTCTTCTAATTTTCAACTTATATTATTTAAAGTACTTTTGTTTATTTTCCACACCCTTATTTATAACTTTCACACCTCAATTACAAAATGGAAAGGACATTCTTGCCTTTAAGAAAATATAAATAACATCAAACAAATGTTTCACATGAATCTCTCTGTAAGATCTGAACTCTCTTACATTCAATCCTAAATAAATATTTTTATCAAAAAGCCAACACATGACAAATTTAACAATCAGACGATAACAAGTGTTACATTTATATCAACAAGATAAATAAATAGTATAGAACTTTATGTTCTTCTCAAGACTTGCACACCAACTGAAGTGCACAATACCTTGTAAACTCATGTAGATTTTAATAAAACATATTTAAGACTTATTTATAAACTCTACATCTTCTCGGGTCTTACATCTAGGGTGCCAAGTCAGCAAAATGCCGTGCCCAGCACCCTCTTCTAGGGCGCCCAGGCGCCATAATTTAAGCACCAACAACGAATCAAAGGGCGCCCAACGTCCTCTGGGGGCGCCCAAGCGTCATTTTTGCAGAAACATGACTTCAAAACTTCCTTTTTTAGCTCTTTCTTGACTCCCCACTCTTGATAGTTTGAATTTCCTTCCAAAGCACCCAAAGTTCTTACAAAATTTGAGGAATTAGTGATGAAACTAGATGTGTGTGTAACCTATTGAAGTTATTCACAAAGTTAGATTAAAGAGAGGATTAAGCATGTTTCAAGCTTCAAGAGAGTTTATTTGGTAAGAAAATTGCACCATATATAATGGTAAGAATTACTGTTATCAATTATTTATCTCTTATATCAGGTAAAAAGCTAATTAACCAAAGTACATTCTTAAATAATTCTTGTTAAAGTCTTCACCTTTTACCATAGTACATTCTCAATTATTAGTAAAAACTCATTCAATAACATGAAAGTTTTTAACTTTAATCAAAGTAAATTCTCAATTAAAATTAAAAACCCTTGGACTAATATGATTGATATGTTATGTACATTTAACATCATGCTATCTTGCTATAATGTAAAAATCATTACTTTTACTTGATTAAGAAGTAAAAGACATAGATAAAAATAAATCAAAACATTAATTAAAAAAACAAACAAATTTATTCATCTAACCTTAGAATCCAGTAAAGAAATTATAGCACAATCAACCCAAGAGGCTTAACACTCCATGGAATGTAGAAATGACATGAAAATAGAATAAGAGAGGATGAAGAACATGAGAGAAGAGAGTGGACGAAATTTGAACATGAAATCCTGCCTCATTCTTATATATCCATCCTAATATTCATCGTATCTCATTTAAATTATTAAAGAATCAACAATTTATTAGATAAGCTTAATATACATATATATACAATTTTCTTAGTCTTTAGTTTTATTATGATCCTTCCTTTTCTTTTGGTAGACACTTTTTCCTCTCTTTTCTAAATCTTTAAAATCTACTTACATGTTCAAAGATTTTTCTCTCTTATCATAACCTTTGTATAATGAATCAAATAGTTGTTATGGCTCACATCAACATCATTCCAATTCTATGTCGCAAGATTACCACCACCACCAAGGAATCTTCAACTTCCCAAATGTGTTCTAAAGATCCACTACAACCATGAATCACCAAGACCCTCACCACCAACAACAACACCAACAAATTCTTAGGGTCAAAGTGAGGGTGAACGGCTTTGAGCCACAACAAATTTTGTTCCCTATAGAAGAAGCCGAACTGATAAGCCTCCCTATGTACGAATCTACGATGATGTTATGAGAGATGCTCACTTTCCTTCCTAGTGCAGTGAATTAGCATGGAGCTTCTTCCTCCTTCGCGTGATTTTCATTCTCTGAAATAAAATGGTTAGAGTTGTGGTTGTTTGGAGGCTGACAATGTTGTGTTGGTGGTAGAGTTCTTGAAAATACAAAAATAAATGAAGAGGAAGGAGGGAGGAGGATGAAGATGAACTAAATCACGATATTTATGGATAGATTTTACCTACAACTTTTTTTGTCGATAATTACCAATGGGCATTATCGACAATTTTTTTCGTTCGTAATTACAGAAAAATGTTATAAATGGATTTTTTGCAGTCAGTAAGCCGTAAGTAATTTCAATTTATCAACAGATTTAAAGCATTACTGACAGATTTTGACCATCGATAAAATCAATTTTTCTTATAGTGAAGAGTTCAGTTAACTTTAATTCAACAAATTTACTTTATATGTTTACAGAATAAGATATAAGAACTATGAAATATACTATCTAATGCTCCAACCTAATGGGATGAGGTTTTTATTCCTCTCTAGTAATGTCATCCCCAAGTTGGCCGAAACTATTGGACCCAAATGAATAAACAAGCCCATTTGATGTCACAATAATGTTATGACTAGGACCTATTATTGCCTATATTTCTCCCTTTGATAACATGTTTCTCCTTTTGGCACCATAAAAAACCTTAAAAACAATTTCCAAGAACCACCACATCTTTGCTTCAAATAAGGGTGTTGTTCAGTCATCATTGGCTTAAAATTGGTTCTTTTCTGGCTCATGTCTAATTCCGCAAGCTTTGACAAGACAAACTGTGGCCCATGAGCATGACGAGGGTTTTGACGAGCGACGACTTGGTGATTTGGAAGGAGTCACAACCCATGAGCACGATAAAGGTTTTGATGAGCATTGACTTGGTTATTTAGGTGTCGCGACATTGTAGACGTCGAGAGTTTTGAACTCTACCTCGATGTAGCGGAGCTCACTGAGGAGGCAAAGTTAGATGAAATTCCAAGATTCACTTTTGGCCAAAGGAAATGGTACCCTACCAAGTTGACCAAGCAGTTGTGGTAGTATCTACAGTTGGACCAAACACACAACAACACATGGACTGAAAACGTGAACAAGAAGATAGGAGAAGAAACGCATAGAGAAACCGTGAAGTGCAAAAGGAGGGTTGGGGTAGAATATCAAATATTCCATATCGGTTATAATGAAAAATTGGTATAATTTTTTTTTCCAATATTACATTTTTGCTACCGCTATTTCTATACTTGTTATATGTCTAAAAGATATAGAAAAACAACTTTTTATACCTTTTCTGAGGTGAACTAGTATAAAATATTTATAATTTATCATAGTTTTATCACCATGTCACTTTCTATATTTGTTCTCATTGAAACATGTATAGAAAAGTTTATAGAAAAGTTTATCATATTTGCAATACTATCACTGTGGTACTTTCTATATCTAGCGGATTTCAATTCATATAAAAATTGTATTTTGTACTAACGGATATACAATAACAAGTTTTGGTTTTCCTTGTAAGTTCATCAAGGTCGTGCTTTAGTGAGTTACTCATGCATTCTTCTTTCATTATTCAGCCATTTTTTATTGTGCATTCCATTGTTTAAAATACACTCTCATTTCTACATTTAAATAATTTTAATTTTTTTATGTCACATATATATCTTTTTGAAAAATACACTTCGGTTAAAGATAATTTAGTTAGATTAAAAATGTAAAAACACTAAAAGAAATAGTATTACCTACGATCAATTAATACAAGAAATGATCAATTAATATAAGAAATTTATAAGGAAAAACTTAGTTTCTTACATATTATTATGAATACATTTATAAACAAAAAACTTGCAGATATCAATTACCTAAAAATTATGAAATCTAAGGTAACTTACGGATTTNTCTATAATTAAGNAACCTACTGATAAATCTANATAATCAATTTACTAATAAATCCGTATATAAATTTTCTTTTAAAATTGAATATTCATTTGTAGAATCAACCCTTTCATATTTTCTACTTATCAAATTGCAACCAAAAATATATGAAAGTTTGCGTTAGGAATTTCTAGGTTATCGTCCCATATAGAACACCCAAATAAGTAACTTGCGTTAGGAATATTTAACATGATATGAAAGTTTGAACAAGATAAAGATTATATAAGTAAAATAAATATATTACTTTAAAATTTTAGGTTGGANAAAATATCATATTCTCTTATATATTTTTATTAACAATTCATTGATATAAAATTGGGATGGAATCCCACATTAGATAAAGACCAATAGAATAAATAAAACATAAGAACTTATTAAAAATAGTAAATTTTATTCAAATGATATAACTATGCAAATAGTTTACAAAAGTATGTTAAACATTAAATTTTATCTGGTAATAAGATACTTCTCAGACGCTAACTTAGAGAGGCTATAACATGAAAATTTATAACAAAACACTTCTCAGACGCTAACTTGAAGACCGTTGTGATGAAATCAACATCATCCAATACACGTCGAGAACACAAGCACCACTAAAAGGACAAATGATGGTATAAGAAAATCCCAACTTCCTTGTAGATTAAGTGCTATAAAGTGTTATCATCCTCCACTTCTGTAGATTCAGAAACTGTAAATAAATAAAATAATTGAAAATAACATTATTACACGTACCAATTGAAATCATAGCATGAGTGAAGAAGAGAAGGACTATGATATATAACAATTTTTTTTAACAACTTTTTGACAATAGATTATATGTATTATTATTTTATTGGTTTATATATTTGAAATGCATCAATCATAAACTATNAAATAAACTGTTATAAAAAATTATAAAAAAATTATTAAAAAGACATTTTTCCATAAGAGAATGGTAGTTCTAAATCGAAACACTACTTTTTAAAGGATCGGAACAAATACCGTGAAGATGCGTTCCATTTACATAGTTCATGCACGAATTATTACTTTTAGTATATTTGTAACAATTACCCAAATATATGAATATAATTAATCAAAACTACATAATAATACTTTTGGTACTTCCTTGATTTGATTTTGAGATGAATCTCTTCACTCTTAAAACAATTATGTCTGTGTTTTCGTCGTCTTCATCATTGTCCAAGTTGCTGCCCATTTGCCCAAACTAAATTTTCAGAGATATGTGTCTTTGGAGAAATTTGGATGACTTAGGTTCAGAAAACTCTCTGAATATCCCCTCTTATATAGTCGGGAAACAGGAAATGAATGATCAATCAAAAAGGATTAACATAAATCAATTTTTAAAAATTTTTCTTTTTAGTTTATTATTTAAATATATTTAATATAAAAAATTAATTAAAGCGTTTAATTAACAATTAAATAATGTCATTAATGTAATATATTAATGTATGCATTATATTATTTATGTGACATCATTAAATATATTGCAAGAAATTAATACATACATTAATATATTACTGAAACGTAAATAACCATAATTTATGTATTTAATTATTTGTGTAATGTATTAATATATGCATTATGCAATTAAAGGTTATATATGTTTAATATTTTCAATTTTGATGTCAAATTAGAATTTTTTTCTATTCAAAATTTCAATACATTTTGGTTTTCAACCTTTAAAAAAGAATTAATATAGTTATTTTAACTCAATTATATTAAAAAAAAATATTGTCAACTGGAAATTCTAGTATTTGAGTTGTTTATATCATTTGACATGTTTTCGTTATGTTGAATATAGTGAAAATTATGTAAGAGATTAATTTTTCCTTGTATTGAATATATACATAAGATCCTTTATTTATAATAGAAGAAATATGGACTGAACCTAAAAATAATAACTTGTTATGTGTATTAGTCTTGTGGAAGTCCACATAAGAAAATAATAATTTCATTTAACATGTGGGTGGAATTGATACAAAGTATTAATAATTTTCACATCAAACTAGTTCTTTGAATCGACACTGAGACTTGAAAACAACTAGTTAGAAATTGAAAACTTAGTTTTTAGTCCTTTTTCTGTTCAATATAGTCCTGAAGAACGTAATTTGTGTTCAATTTAATCCTGTTTACGTAATTTGTGTTCAATTTAGTCCTTTTTACGTTCTTTAGGACTACATTTGAACAAAAAAGTAAAATGTAGATCATTCCGAATATTCCCAACCAAAACTGGGACCAAAAAAGGTATTATACCGTTTATTTTTTCAACCTAATTAAGTTATTAATATATCAAACCTGTTTCATAGTTGACATTGAAAAAAGAACATGTCAAATGTAAACAACTCAAATATTAACATGAAACATGTTTCACACGTCAAAAAAATTTAATTTAATTGAATTAAAATATTATATCCACTCACTATTAATTTATAAAAATCAAAATGTATCAAAGTTTCGGATAAAAACAAATTATAACTTTAATAGACTAAAATCACATTTAACTCCAACAAGGAAATCATCAATCATAGTAATTATAATATGATGTGGAATCGTTGTCCCACTTTCGTAACAGTGTGTTTGTGAATATGGAAGGTGCAGTGTTCATGGGTGAAGAATTTGATTGTGAATATGGAATGTGCAGTGTTCATGGGTGAAGAATTTGATTAATAGAGTTGTGAAAGAAAACTTAAATATAAAAATAATGATTAAAAAGCTCATTCTATAATCTTCTCACAATAAATTCTTTAAACTAAAATATGCATTATATAATTAACTATATTATTAACGAGATATAATTCAATAAGTGTCATATTGGATGTCTTTTAAAAGAAAGACTCGTATTGATCATATCTTAGCGGAGACTAACATCTAATTCATTCAAAGTCTTGTTTGGTCTACAAACCTCAAGTGAATGGTGTTAGGGTAGTTCTTTACAGAAGGACTGACAATAATAGTTGAAGAACATTCCTTTGGTTTTCATTACTCCATATCTTAATCAACATGCTCTAAGCACATTGTGTCTCTGATTAGGATG
>NC_028351.1:32146815-32149067 GCF_000741045.1 Vigna radiata var. radiata | reverse complement strand
ATATAATTAGACAATATATAAATTATAGTTTAACTTTCTTTAAAAATTTATTATATTAATAACTTTTTGAGACAACCAAAATTTTGATAAAGTATTTAACTAAATGTATTATAAATTATCGTACATTTTTTTAATAGAATGTTTCTAATAAAATAATAGCAAAGTAGTTTAATATGTCTAGAAATATCATAACATATAAAATATACGTCACCATAGTTTGCTAATTGGGGTGGATGCCATGATACTAAACGTTCCACATTTGGATATTGTGTTTTCTTTGGAGACAATCTGATCTCATGGTCATCAAAGCGTCAACTAACCTTTTCTCGATCTAGTGCAAAGTAGAATATAGAGGAGTAGTTAATGTGGTCTCTGAATCTTGTTGGATTAAGAATCTCTTCTTTGAACTACATCATCCAATTCATAAAGCAACATTAGTCTATTGTGACAATATCAGTGCAATCTATCTCTCAGGCAATCTTGTTCAACATCAGCGCACCAAACACATTGAGATGGATAAACACTTCGTTTGGCTAAAGGACAGGTTCGTGTCCTTCATGTTCCATCACATTATCAATATATTTTTTATTCAAATTGCAAATATAATTGTAAAAGACTTAAAGGTTTTGTAGATTTATATTTCAATCACATCTCCGTCTCATCATTTCTCGACAGAACTTTCACATTCTTTCACAACTACAAACACTTCTTGAACAAAAAGACAAAGGCTAATTTTTTCTTTTATTAAGAATAGATGTAGTTCTCTTGTAACTCTGATTAGGATGGTTGTTGTTTCTAAAGTTGTTTGGATGATATGACATATGAAAAATCATGCTAGATTTCAAAAGGCTATCTTTTCTTTTTTTGTCAATTGATATATTTTTGGTGTGAGACCGGCTTGTATGTCTTCTATAAAAACAATGCATAATACCATTAATAATTTTATGGTCTCATGGTGTTTGTTTTTTCATATTTGTACGCTGGCCAAATACACCATTTTCTTCGATCCAAATTATTTGGCTAATTTGGGCCTAATTAATAGAGAATCTTTTACTTTGTATCCTGTCTTATNATAGTATTTGTTTGGATTTCTTTCACAATAAATCACTAGTGCAGCGAAGGGCTTTTATCACGGTTATTTTTCACTATAGGTCGCGGTTTACGAACTGCGGCATATTCAGCCGCGGTAGTAAGTCAAAGACTTTAGGCCGCGGTTACAACTGCGGTATATAAGATTCGTAATATGTCGCGGTTGTCCAAAGAACCGCTGCCTAAATCCTTTTTTTAAACAAAAAAAAAATTTGTCCACTATATTCCGCGGTCCAACCGTGGCAAAAGACCCAGTTATATGTCGCGGTTCTAGCACTAACTGCGGCCATATGTCTCTTTTAAAAAAAATAAAAAATAAAACGAAACACTATATGCCGCGGTTCAGGTCACAACTGCGGCATATTCCCCTGTAGTTTTTTAAAATTACAGGTCTGTTTTTGAGATATCCACTACCACAAAAACAGACCTACATATAAAAACATGTACACAAATTCAATTTCAACATAACAAACACATGTTCAAATGTATTTCAACATCAAATAAAGTACAAAGTCTAAGAAAATACAATCTAATCAAATGCAATGTTTAAATCTAAGAGCTATTGTATAATCTATTTATAGACTTCGCAGCAGCGTTCCTAATGAATAATAGTGGTTTCTCAGGAACTGGTGTAGTAGTCTTGAATCTCTNCAAAAGACAATTCATATTAATTAGTGTATATGAATTAAACATTTGGGAAAAAATCAAAATTTGTTAAAGTTAAATATTACCGTTTCCCAGCGACTTGTGATGTGAGAACGAACAATATGGGCCATCCAATACATTACATAGTATCCGCACTCATATGACCCATTTTCTCTGTTACACTACAATATATCATCATAGTTGATAATAGTTAGTGAATAACATTAAAATAAAACAATTATAACAAAGTATGGCNTTAGCATATGTCAAACCTTGAGAGAAATCCAAGCAATCTTTCTACTATTAGCAATTGATCTCCCACCCATCATCATACTTGCTAGAATAGAACTGTTTATAAAAAAAGGTTTTAGCATTCATTTATATAACAAAGAAAGTCCAAACATTGAGGTTCTTACCAATCAATTGCTTGTCTGAGTTGTGTGGGAGGAGGCCTGTGCAATGAACAGAACCATAAAGCATAGTTGTCTTGCATAGACATAACAAGAAGTTGCCAATGG
>NC_028351.1:32144227-32145480 GCF_000741045.1 Vigna radiata var. radiata | reverse complement strand
GTCAGCAAGTAGATGCAATGAAGCAAGAGGATCATCCTCAAATAGAGGAATCTTCTCCTGTGCCTGTGTCTGTTGTTACATGAAAAGATAAGATAAGTTTTGACATCAAAAACCTTTAAAATTGAGAAGTGTAAAGAAGAATTTCATACCGAGGGGTCAGAAACTGGTTTAACCAAAGAAGAATTTCATACCGAGAAGTGTAAAGAAGAATTTCATACCCGAGTCATCTATTTTCACACCACTCTTATTGTCAAACCACTTACACTTGAACAATGGAACAAAAANCTTGGTGTAATCAACCTCCCATATCTCTTCTATTATACCATAATATGTCATTGATCCAATTACAGGAGATTGATCTTTTGATGAAGAAAATTGAAGTGACTCAGCTTCTAAACTGACTCCACTATTTTGTACTATGCTTTTATCATCCAAAGTCTTCATATAGAATGTGCAATTATTGACTTCATAACCTGTACAACACACGACATCAAGCTTCAAACCATTTGCAAGCCACAATAAAGTTTCAGAAGAATGTGGCTCTTTGTCAATTTCAGATTTGAACCAAGACATAAATGTTTTGTTATGCTCCATCAATTGCCATTTCTCTGATTGTCTTGGATTTTTATTCTTAACAATGGCTTTGTGTGCTTCCAAAAAAGGGATCACCTCATATGTGTTGTTCAATATATAAAGATGCGCTTGCAAAAATTCTTCGCGATCTTTTGTCACCACATTCACACCTCGGATGCTTTTACTTGTAGAAAATTTATTCAACCATTATGTGCGAGGAGCTCCTATTGGATTCGTTGATGTCATGTAATCTGAACAAAACTCGATACTTTCTTCAGCAATATACCTTTCAATCATCGAACCTTCAGGACAATATGGATTTTTAACGTACCCTTTCAAAATCTTCATATAACGCTCAATAGGATACATCCATCTTAAGTATACGGATCCGTACAACTTGATTTCTCTAACCAAATGAACAAGTAAATGTACCATGATGTCAAAAAAAGATGGAGGGAAAAACATCTCTAGTTGACACACGATGATAACAATCTCGCCTTGAAGTTCATCTAACTTTGTAGGATCTATGGCTTTACTACATATTGACGAGAAAAATGAACACAACCTGTTTATGGTGTGCCTAACATTTTTGGGCAAAATTCCACAAATAGCCACCGGTAACAACTGTTGCATTAAGACGTGACAATCGTGAGACTTCATGCCAACAAGCTTTAAGTCCT
>NC_028351.1:32136622-32142397 GCF_000741045.1 Vigna radiata var. radiata | reverse complement strand
ATTAATAATCATTGAAATGATCAATTCAAACATTCTATCACAAATAATTACATATATTCAACATACAAAAAATTACAAATTTACAATAGAAAGTTTAATAAACACAATAATATTGGAACCTGAGAGCGTGAAAAAGGAGCCGACAACAGAGAAGATACGACTACCCGAGTTTTAGAACGCAGCAAAATCACAATACCTAAACACAAAATAGACATAATAACAGATAATGTATCACACAAAATATTTAAAATTAATAAAAATAGAACAAAATATCATCTATCAATATCAATGTCTCAAATTACAATGTTTTATCATATTGAAATAACATATATTTTACTTATGTATAACTTTATAAACAGCCGTCATTAATCACTATGTTTTTATTCAATTGAACAAGACCCGATGACTAATGCCTTTATAAACAGTCCTCTTTAACAAAACTTTCTTATAATCTCTAACAAATTTTTGACTAATACCAAACAAATATTTAACTAATACCAAGACTATTCAAATTGATACCCCAAAATGTGGTTTCCGCTCAATTCCTTTCCACAAGCCCCAAAAACAAAACTTTTTTTCAACAACAGATTAACCTGACAAATTTAAAACAAAATCACCAAGATGAATTTTCTTACATTACATAACTATCACTATTTACAACTTCCTAGAGAATGCAGCAACAATATACACAAAAATGAAAACACAAGCATATAAAACAACAAAAGCACAATATATTACCGACCTTGATTTGAGGATCACAAGCATATAAAACAACAAAAGCACAACAAAATTTAAAAGGAATCGCATAAAAGCATAAGAAGGGCGCAGGAGAAATCAAACCAGGTTGGTTAGCTCGCAAGAGAAGAACAGCGCAACAGAGAAGCAACGGTGCGGCAGAGAAGCAAGGCCGGTGGAGAAGAATGGCGGTCGGAGCAATGCAAGCACAATGACGGAAGAAAGTCGCAACTCGATCGCGGCGGAGATGGAGACGAAGGTTTTCAGGTTCGCGTGAAGAAGAAAACTGTTCAGAGATTTTGTTTTTTAACCTTCAGAAGGGAATCTGCCGCGGTTCTACACATAACCGCGACATATTCCCCCTTTATGTCGCGGTTCTACAATGAACCGCAACCTATTCATTTAAAAAAAATTATCCAAAATGGCATTTTTGAAAATTTTTTTAACTTATATGCCGCGGTTCAGCGCCCAACCGCGGCTGCTTTGAAATTTATAAAATTTACTCTGATAAGGGAATAGGCCGCAGTTCTCTGACCAACCACGACCTATTCCCCAACATTCAGAATCCCCCCAACTGCTCCCAACTGCCATTTGGGGAATGTCAGCAGGTAGCAAGGGGAATATGCCGCGGTTCTCTGACCAACCGCGGCCTATTTCCCCTGCTACCTCCTGACATTCCCCATCAGTCAGCCCCTGCAATAAATTGACAGGGGAATAGGCCGCGGTTGGTCAGACAACCGCGGCATATTCCCCTGCCAATTTATTGCAGGTGCTGACTGATGGGGGCATGTCAGGAGGTTAATTGGGGTTGGTCAGAGAACTGCGGCCTATTCTCCTGTTATTAAATTTTTTTTCTGACGTGGCGTCAAATGGGTTGGTTGACTGGGGTATATGTCGCGATTAAGTGAGGAACCGCGACATATAAGTTTGATTTATTTACAAAACTGCCACCGCGCAGCATTATGCTGCGGTTTCGGGTGAACCGTGGCATAATGTGCGCTGTATAATGCTTTTTTTTTACTAGTGAATATAAATTACCAATGTTTAGGGATACATAGCTTCTTGAATATATTGTTTGGATTTCATAATAACAAAACTTTTACGTATGTCCTATGAAAAAAATTTCAAAAGCAAAATTGGCAGGAAATATGTGTTTTCTCAGTATAGTGTTATGTTCTCCAGGATGATAAGAAAATATTCATTAAACTTCAACAAATTCATATTCAAAGTGATTTTTCTTATCCTAGACAATTTGTAAAAATTGGAGGTATTCCTAATATTGGGGTTTTCAAGAGAATTTTCCAAATTAAAACTTTAAGATAATTGATTTGTGAGTTTTTCTCTTCTTTATATGTTGTTTAATTTCTCATTTCTAGTTAATATAGTACTAAATTTCATAATTGAATTTTCCTAACACCTATCTGATTGCACATCGTCTTTATCCTTCCAAAATTGTTCTTCAATATGCAATTCTCAAGATTAGTTTCAGCTTATTATTTAGGGTTTTCTTTAGGTGTAGGGTAGCCATGAAGTCAACATAGTCTTTAATGTATACCTTTATAAACTTTTGTTAAAAAGAAAAATTAGGAGAACCAACAAATACCTTATTCAAAGACAATATTTGTACGAGGTATTACATTGAAAAGTTAAAACGACACATATATTCAGAAAAGATCAACAAATGTTTGTCTTATTCTCCTTTAATCATTTCCATCATACAGTTCTCTGAAAAATCTAAAAGAAAGAAAAGCTCATTCTCTAATCTTCTTTAAGCAAAATTATGTGTTATGAGCATATTTTGGATTTTCAAGAGAAATCTCCAACCATTCAACACTGCTCCCTCCAAAATAATTTTTCAGGTTGGACCTCAAGAAATTTGGAAAATTATATAAAGAAATGGAAAAATCCCACGCTGACAACTTTGACAGCATAACTATCCCCATTTCTAAATAATCTCCCAAATCGTCATCCTGTCATTCATAAATGAAAAAAACATAAAAACTTCTGTTAGAAATCAGAATCATTTTGAAATCAAAGATTATCTATTTACATGTATTTTTTTAACAGAAAAAAAAATTGTGCAACAGTAGTCAAAATGTGTGTATCACTAAAAACTGAAATGTTCAGTGAACGAAATGTTTTTTAAATTGAAAAACTAAATAAAAGAAAACAATGAAAAAAGTGGACGATCTAATTATATATACCTTTGGTAAACTTCCTTGATTTGATTTTGAGATAATCTCATTTCAAAATCTTATGTCTGCGTCTGCCTCGTCTTCATCATTCTGCATGTTGTCCTCGTCTTCATCATTCTGCATGCTGCTGCCCATTTCTCCAAACCCTAAGACAACTAAAACTATTATTTTCTTACGGATTAAAATTCCATAACTTCAATCAGGAACTCTTTCAATCTCCGCTTTATATAGATAGAAAAGGGATGTGACTAGTTCATTCAAAGATAATTAATATTAATTTTTTCAGTAGTTTTTGTTTCAAAAATATAAAATAAGAAAAGTCATTAATGTCTGCATTTACTTAATAAATAATGTCATTAATGTAATAAATTAATGTATGCGTTATATTATTTATGTAATATCATTCAATATGTTACACAAAGTTAAAATATAAATCAATGTAACATAAATAACCGTAATTTATTTATTTGTTTATTTATGTAAAATATTAAAACATGCATATTGATTCTCTTTATTATATAATTAAAAGTGTAAAACTTTAGTGCACTAGTGCAGAAAGGGCTTTAGACGTATGTTATTTTGGGCTTTTAACATCTATTAACAAACCGATGTCATGACTGGTGACGTCAATGGGACCTCAGATATCCATATAACCGACATCTACATTGACATAAGTTAGTGTCATGTCCGACGTCCCTAGACGTCGGTATAGGCCTAACCCGACGTCAAAAGGCACAATGTAGACGACGGACTACGCATTAACTGACGTCTAAAAGCACATAAAGACTTTGAACATAGTGACCTTAGACGTCGGTCTTTGCATTAATCGACGTCTAATATAGTTTTAGTGCAGTTTTGTTCCTGTCTTTGGATAGCCTAGTAGCATACTTTGTCTTTACTAGTTTCCACCGAAAAAAGCTTGAGACTTTTGAATTACTCATGACATTTCGACCCAAAACCGAACTTGGGTTCTTGCTTAGTTCCATTTTCAACTGTAAGAGAGAAAAGTTATAGTGAAACGATAACTAGGCAACAACCCAGGGTCATTTTTGGGTCGAAACGCCACCAGAAATCCAAAAGATGCCGCTTTTTCTTCGTTCCAGCTAGCAAAGGAAGAATGTGGTACTACGTTAGCCCAAGAAAGGAACAATACAAAGAAAACAAATTTTAATCAGTTGAACCAGAAAATAATTGATGAAAGACTGAACAAAGATTAAACGGCAACCATAAAAAAACATGCACCTGGGATGCAGTGCCGCAAGAGAGAAAACGGAGACGAGGAAGACAATGATATTATCAAAAACAATAATGCAATGCCACAAGAGAAAGAAAGGAGAGGAGCTGTAAGAGAGAAAAAGGAGAGGAGGAAGACAATGATATCAAAAACTGCAATGTCGCGAAGAGTTTGCGGTTTATTTAACATGAAATGGGGGTGTCGGTTGACACAGAAACCGACGTCTGTGGGACTACATATGTCGGTTATCTAACTAATATGACGTCAAAGATAACTTTTAATCTGACTTTTTGAATGCACATTAGATGTCGGACACCAGGGGAGTCGACGTCTATTGTGCTGAACCGATTGACGTTTCATTTCCTGTCAGGGAAGTATACGACATTTATCCAGGGTGCCGGCGTCTATAACAATATAGACGTCAGGGCTCTGTTATCGGACGTCGAAGTGCCTGCAAGTTTGGTAAACATCATTAATTACAGACACATAGACATCGGCCACCGAGAAACCGACGTCTATGTGGCAGAAATTAATGTCTTCCCGCCTTCCGGACAGGCCATAGACGTCGGTTTTTTACTGCATGACGTCTAAGCACCTGGGAATCAGGTAAAGAGCATTAATTGTAGACAAGTAGGCGTCGGTCCCCCAAAACAACTGACGTCAATGGGGCAGTAAAGCCTCTCTTCTCGCCTACCTCAGGCCATTGGACGTCGGTTTAGGGCAAAGCAGACGTCTATATCATAGACGTCGTTTTTCCAATAAACTGACGTCTTGGTGATCAACTTATTTACGGTAATGTCACCGTCCATTAATATACGTCGGACTGTCCTTTAACCGACATCTTTTGGGTGACGTTAAACAGCGTTTTTGCACTAGTGGTAGTCTTGTCTCCATGATCTCTTTCTTTTGCGGATACAACCATCTTATCTATAACTTTTATTATAACTTTTATCTCAAAATGTAATTTTAAATCTGATCTCTCCCGTGAATAAGACATATCACTAGTAAAAAAAAGGGTTTATACAGCGCACATTATGCCACGGTTCACCAGAAACCGCAGCATAATGCTGCGCGGTGGCACTTTCGTAAATAAATTGAACTTATATGCCGCGGTTCCCCACATAACCGCGGCATATACCCAAGTCAACAGCCCCTTTGACTCCACGTCAGGCAAAAATATTTAATGACAGGGGAATACGCCGCGGTTCTCTGACCAACCGCAGCCTATTCCCCCTGCAACCTCCTGACATTCGCCATCAGTCAGCCCCTGTATTAAATTGACAGGGGAATAGGCCGCGGTTCTCTGACCAACCGCTGCCTATTCCCCTGTCAATTTAATGCAGGGACTGACATTAGCAGGTGGCAGGGGGAATACGCCGCGGTTCTCTGACCAACCGCGGCGTATTCCCCCTGCCAACTGCTGCCACTTCCCAAAAAGCAGTTGAGGGGGATTCTGAACGTTAGGGAATAGGCCGCGGTTGGGCAGGGAACCGCGGCCTATTCCCTGATCTGGCGAATATGTCGCGGTTGGGCGCTGAACCGCGGCATATAGTTTAAAAAAAATAACAAAATTGCCATTTTGGATAATTTTTTCTAAATGAATAGGCCGCG
>NC_028351.1:32129058-32130958 GCF_000741045.1 Vigna radiata var. radiata | reverse complement strand
ACCTATAGTGAAAAATAACCGCGGTAAAATCCCCTCGCTGCACTAGTGTATATTTAATATTTTTTTAATATTTTTATTTGTTGTTTATTTTTAATATGTAAAATATTATTTTGATAATATTTTTTATATAATTATTTTTATTTTATAACTTATTATTATAAGTCTAATTTTATCATTATAATTGTATAAAGATATTTTATTTACAATAATATATTAATTTAATTTCATTGACATGAATATTGTTTATCACCATCTAACATACGTTGAAATTCAAAAAATGAAATATTTATATTAAATTTAATTTATTATTATTTTAATCTTTGTTCATGTGATGTATTATAATTTTTATTGGAGTATACAAAAAATTTCATTACAATAATGAGGAAGGAAATAAATAAACATTTAAAACATTTTAAAAAAAAGTTTTATAACTTTTTAAAAGTATTTCTTTTTAGTTTTATTAATTTTGTTTCATTAATGTTTAAAAAATTAATAAATATTTTTGTTCTGTGAAATTTTTTTGGCACTCTAATTTGAAAAGAATAAAAATACGTCTTTTTGATATTGACTATGTGATAATATCATTTGTTTTGTCGTATTTTTGTATTTTTTTTATCAAAATTAATTAATTGTTTGTAAGAAAGTGAATATAAACATAGGTACTTGTATATTAGTTAATCGGTGGGAACAGAGATTACACAAAAATATTATACTTGTTGAATATAGATGGGGTGAATTTGAATATAGAAATGGGGTGAATTTTTTCCTTAGAGATGAATAGAGGTGTCAAGTTGATCTATAATCTATGGGTTAACCCTAATTCATTCTTGAAAAAACTCTATTTTTTCCTTAGATAATTTAATGTTATAATTTTATTATATTAAAATCAATATTTTTATATTATACTTATTATTATATTATTAAATAAAATATATAATAACATTTAATATCTTTTCAGTTTTCATTTATTAAATAAAATATATAATTTTATACTTTAATATTGTACTTATATCTATATATAACAACTTTTATATGTAGAAAAAAATATAAAAAATAAAACAGTACTCCAAGTAAGTTCCAGTAGACACATAACTTTATATTTATATATATATATATATATATATATATATATATATATATATAAAATATAATATAATATAATATAATCTAGGTTTATATAAAATGTTTTACCTTATAAATTTGACAGTAATTCGAAATTCGAAATATATAAGATGATTATTTATAATTTAAAATTAGATAATATTATTTAATTATTATTACTATTTTTCTTACTTTTAAATAAAAAATTATTATTGTTTCCTTATTACGAAACTAATCATATTTTTATTTGTTAGATATATATTTTATTTCTCTTTTAAAGTGTCTATCACTTAGACAATTATAGTTGCATGTCAGAAAATATTCATTTTCGTGTCTAGTTTTGAATGATATTTTTCATCATGTATTATTGTTATTTTAAATACGATACATAACTATCTTGACAAAACTTCATTACAATCTTCATATTTACTTATTTAAAAATAATTTCAAAATTAAATATTGCTTATTAGTTTCTATAAATGTAGAAAGCTAAATTATAAATATTACAAATGAACAAAATTTAAGATATACTGACAACCACCATGTGGTTTTTGTTCTTTTGTCAGTCTTAGTTAGTTTCTTTTTTAGTTGAAGTTTATATGTAAATCTTGAAAAAGTAAGATTAGTTCAATGAATTATGATTGAAAATGTATATTTTGTAAACAGATATTGATTATTGTGTTAGGAAATAAAAAAATATATAATTAATACGACTTTTTTTAACAATTTATGATTCATATGCATGAATAATGTTTATTATAAATCAATAAAAGTTTATCTCTAACCCGTAAAAATTAAT
>NC_028351.1:32124252-32126173 GCF_000741045.1 Vigna radiata var. radiata | reverse complement strand
TTAATCTAAATCTTAATTAAAGATTAATATGTATAAAATATAAGATATAAGACTTATATTTAATTTAATGAGAGTAGAAATGAAAATTTAAATCAATATAAAAATAAATATCCCTCAATTCTATTCACTTTTCGAGACTCCTACATTCAACCACACTTATCTACTTTTTTTCATGATAAAAAGAAAAGCCTATGGGCTAGTCTTGACCCACACGCCTTTAAGGGCTTTTGGCCTTGTGGGCTTTTTCAACACAAATTATTTTTGGCTCTATGGGCTTTTTTGGCCCCAACCCAAATGGGTTAGGGTCAGGGCCTATCAAGTGGGCCAATTTGACAGCTCTAGAGATGAGTTTGGAATAATGAAACTTGTTTGTGCTTCGTCACCTTTATACTTGTTGAATATTTATCATCTTTAGTAATATTATTTTGTCATTTACTAACTACCATTATAAAAAAATACATATTACAAAATTATATCAAGGATTAGTTAATATACATAATTATCAAGATATAATTCAATAAATACATATAAGTAGATAAACACAGTAAATCACTCATAGTAATATTTCGTTGTGTCACAATAATCAATAGTAATTTTTCACACATAATATTTTCCAAACGGTTCCTATTGAAACAAGTCTCCCAAGATACTAACATCTAATTCATTTTGAGTTTAGGATAGTTATTTACAAAAAGACTATCACAGTGTTGAAACACTAGTACAAAAAATGTTTATAACGATTAAAAAAGGTTTTATATACCGATTCTAGAATCAATATAAACATAAACAGTACGAAAAGCTTTCACTTTTTATACTAGCCACAATCCTAGCTTCACTCACCACCTCGCTCAAGCCACCACTACCAATGGTCGCCATCGACTTCACTATTGTTGTTTGCGCACATGCTCCCCAATTTTCGAAAAGTTAAAGAATTTATTACCAAAAGAGTGTACAAAGAACAAAAAAATTAGAGTCCTTATCTAGTTACCTCGTTTCCAACATTAAGGAGAAAATAATCGGAATCCCTATCTCACAACCCCATTTCCAACATCCATGATAAAAGAATCAGAGTCCCTATCTCGCAAACCCCTTTCTAGCATTCAAGGGAAAATAATTGAAGAAGAAAAGAGAGGTGGCACTCTTTAAATCACACTAATGATCATGAGGTTTTTACTCTCCCGTTGTAAGTGAGATGGTCAATCATTATTAACATGGTTCAAGGTTTCAAAAATAAAAGTAAGTTTTTTTAGGAACTCATAAGTGCACATAGGTTCTTTGTTTTAAAAAAATGAAAGTGATCTTTAGGGTTAGCATACAATGCAAGGAAGGAAAAAATGGCCTTGTTTCAATATAACATGTAATCAATAATGGAATTGAATAGCAACATAGATTGGCCAAGATGAAAGTCTGCTTTTAGAATTCTCTGATCATGGTATCGCTTGACTTTCTCTTTGTATAGCTTAGAAGGCTTGCAAGCTGTGAGTCATATTTCTTCCAATTTATGCATCTGAAGCTTCCTGCTTTCTCCAATCGTTTTTGTTTTTAAGGCCTAATATGCCTTACGCTTTAGCTCTACTGGTAAATGGAAAGCTTACTAGCTAAAATAGAGAAAGGCCTAAGGGCAGTTTATAGGCATTTTTGTAGGCCTATAATGCATCATATAGCTTGAGTAACCAATCCTTTTGTGAAAATGACACGATCTTTTCTAAACTTCTCTTTATTTCTCTAATGGTCGCCTATCTTGTCCATTTGTTTATGGATAATAGGGTGATGCAACTTGGTTCAAACTCCGTAATGTTTTAAGACACTTTTGGAGTTATAAGCATTACAAAAGTGTGAACCTTCATCGTTAATAAACACTCTTGGAATACCAAATTTCTAGAATACATTATTCTTCAAAAATTTGATCAAAGTATTGGTA
>NC_028351.1:32121862-32123395 GCF_000741045.1 Vigna radiata var. radiata | reverse complement strand
AAATTGAAGATAATTGAGATACAAATGATGCATATGATTGAGATAACATGTGAGATGACACATATTTACTAATGGGATATTTAACTTTGGCTTGGAGATCTGGTTCATATTTAGTTAGAGGTTGACCATGGTTAGAACGAGGTGGAAGATTACATTGAATAGTAGTAGACTCAGTGTTTGGTGTGCTGGTGGTTTCAGGCAAACAAGAATCAATTTCATCTAAATTAGTATTATCAGAGATAGGATCAGAAGGTACATCTGAAGAGTCAAGTTGAACCTGTGGAGAAGATTGAGCCAATTGGTTATGATCAGAAGACATTGTATTATCCAGAAAAGAAGTGTCCATATTTAGGATTGGCTCACTTGCTACAGAATGATCCTCACACGATAATATATAATCAAACATACTAACATCATGATTTTGCACTTCACTTTCATTGCCTCCCTAAAGTGCAGAATCAACTTAAAAAAATTCATGCTCACTAAATGTCACATCCATAGAAATATAAAATTTCTTTGATGNTGGATGGTAAGCACNATAACCTTTTTGAGTTGTTCCATACCCAACAAAAACACATTTGATCGCTCGTTCTTCGAGCTTTGTACGTTGATGNGGGTGTAAGTGAACATATATAACACATCCAAAAATATCAGGTGGTATATAAACTATGGGAGGAAGGATACAATGATCAGACAACACATCAAAAGGCCTTTGATAGTTAAGCACACTTGAAGGGGTTCGATTTATTAAATAAACGGCAGAGCTCACAGACTCACCCCATAAATGAGATGGGACATTACCATCTATCAAAAGTGATCTAGTTACCTCTAATATATGTCTATTTTTCCTCTCAGCCACTCCATTTTGTTGTGGTGAATAAGGACATGTAGTTTGATGCAAGATGCCTTTAGAGTTCATGAACTCTATTAATTCAGTCTTAAAATATTCCCCTCCATTGTCTGATCGAATAACCTTAATAGATGTGTTAAATTGTGTAACAATCATATGATAAAATGAACGAACCACATCACACACANCACTTTTATGTTTAAGCAAATATACCCAGGTTACCCGAGTACAATCATCAACAAAACTGATCAACTATTTTTTTTCCATTATGTGTAGATTGCGGGGCAGGGCCCCAAACATCTATATGAATTAATGAAAAAGGAAAATCAGTTTTATTATTGCTTAAAGGAAACGCAACACGATGATTTTTTGTCAAAACACAAGTTTCACAAAAAAAAAATAGAAATATTGCATTTTTGAAATAGTGATGGAAATAATTTTTTTAAATAACCAAATGAGGGATGCCCCAACTGTTTATGCCACAACCAAATTTATTTTTTGTTTTTATCTTGTATGTGATCATTCGCAAGAAAAATCAATCCTCTTTTATGGTTTTGTCGCGAGACATTTTCCAGATAATACAGTCCTTCACTCTCTCTACCACTGGCAATCTTCTCCTTGGAATGGATGTTCTGAAAAAGACAATGGGTTGGGTAAAACAAGGCAACACAAGAATGTGATTT
>NC_028351.1:32104636-32114252 GCF_000741045.1 Vigna radiata var. radiata | reverse complement strand
TAATATCCTTTAATAGAATATTTAGCATATATTAACAATTTTAGATCTAAGAGAATTACTATTGAGCTCTATTACTTCCAAAAAAACAAATTAAAAACCATTATGTCATTATTTTTTACTAGTTACCTGCAGTAATTGATTTTCAAGTTATTCAAATATATTCTGTCTAAGGGTGATGCATATATGCTCTGGTATGTAGAATATTAATCACCATTGTATGTATGGACTCGTGCTTTTATATTAGGTTTTAAGTTTCTGAAAATTTAATGGAATGCTTTCCTCTGTATTATTGGAAATTAACTACTTGCAGCATTTTGCCTGGTTATTGTGATGAAACGTGTAATAATATAAAGTAATAGAGGGATATTTTTTGAAATTCTCTCTTGGCATTAATATGTTTTGCACCTTAGTACTACAAATTTTATAACTAAGATGTTAAGTCATTAATATTATAATTTGACTCAAACTATTCATTGTGTAGATATTTGATGACATGTCTTCAATGGAGTAACATGTCATAAAGGATGTTCGAGAGCAGTCGGTTGTATTTCTTTTAATCATTTGTAAATTATTAGATGTTTCAATATTAAATTTTGAGTTTAGGAACTATTTTATGTGTAACTATGTTAAGTAACCATGTTAGGTAAATATATTTAGGATCTTTGTTAAGTAAATATTACATTTTGATGTGTTAATAGAAACAATCTTGATTATTTTACTTGTTATTGGTTATTTAAATTGTATTATGGAATTGAATTTTATGCAGGTCTGGATATATATAGTAGCACATACAAATCAAATATTTAAAAAAATGTCACTTTTTACACCGGTTAAATCCATATTAGGTATTAAAAGTCTTGTTTTTTCACATCAGTTATAGTACCAGTAGATATAAAAGTGAGATTCTTTTATACCTATTCTAGCACCAGAAGGTATAAAAAAGAGTTTTTTCTCTACCATCAGGGGACTTTTTATACCTGTTCCCAAAGTATCAGGTGTAAATATCATACTTTTATACCTAGTATAAACATAATAGGTATAAAAGTAAAACTTTCTACACCGGTTCTAGAACAGATATTAAAAATAAAAAACTTTCTATACTCCCCTACTTCTATACTTGCTCGAAAACAAGTATAAAAAGCCTTTTTTAAGAGGTATAAAAAAACCTTTTTTGTACTAGTGAATTAATGATATATTTGAACATTTTAGACATTATATATATGATATCACAGTAACCAACCAAACACTTTATGCATGACAATACTTTCACCGGACTGTCCGGACTTAGAATGAATGTCGAGCTATGACATGTTATGCACTGGTGGTGGCTTCTATTACTTTGCAAAACCATTGCTAACGAGTTTCACTCTACCAAGCTCACAAGATTAGTTTGTTCTGCGCCTTGAATCATACTGAAAGCACCCAAGACTAAAATCTCCTACTATTTTCAAATAGCGGTAATTTATTTATTCGCTGGTTTGTATAAAATATTAATATATGCATTGATTTACTTTATTATATAATTAATAGTGTAAAACTTTAGTGGCCACGTCTCCAAAATCTCGCTCTCCCTCCGCAGGCATACACATCTTTTTGATAACTTTTATCTCAAACATGTAATATTTATATATGACAAATAAATTTGTATTTGAAAATTAGTTGAAATCATTCTCATATTCATTCTAATATTTGTTATGTTTCGTTCAAATTATTAAAGTAATTTAGTGGATAATTTTATATATATATATATATATATATATACACACGATTTTCTTAATCTTTAGTTTTATTATGATCCTCTTCGTTTTCTTTTAGTAGGTACTTTTTTCTCTCTCTACAAATTCTTTGAAATCCATTTACATTTTCAAGAAATTGTCTCTTATATAGCCTATTTGTCCAATGAATCAAATAATTGTTATGTCTCACATTTAAACATTTCTACTCTTTATTAATATCCTTTGTCCAGTAGACAATGTTACCATTATTGTTAAGATAGTAACAAAAAAAAATAGAAATGGTAAATTCAACCATAATTCGTCACACAACGAGCATGAAATTGATTATTTACAAATTAGTTCTTATAAAAGTTATACAAAAGAGTTAGTAAAACAAAAACAATAAAGAAGATAAAGATCAATAAAAGATTAAAGAACATAATAACAAAAAATAGAAAGAAAGAAATTTATAAAATGATTTAAAAAAGATAAAAAAATGATAAAGAAAATAGGTTGATTTTCACTATTTTTTCAAAAGAGGATTCATCATTGGTTATCTAAAGATTATTGTTAAATAAATTATTATCTTATATTTTCAAATTAATCAATGTAAATTCTCAATTAATTTGTTGGCATTTTCACTCTTAACCCAAGTACACTCTCAATTAAACGCAAGAACTTTATAGACTAATCATAGTAAATTCAACAAGGTACTTCTTAACTAAATATTATTATACTTAATGTCTATTATTGTTAACTCATTGGCAAGTGTACCAAATCGTTCAAGTAGTAAAATCTGTAAGACTGGATATCGTTTCCCAAGAGACTCGATTAGTACTTTACTATCGTATAATTACTAACTAACTTAAGCTAAAGAATGATTTCCTTTAATGTGAATTTTTTGCAATGAAATTAAACATAATGCATAAATGATAAAGTGACCTTCTTGGGGTTAAAACACTTGATAATGAAATGATTTAAGATGATATGAGATGGATATGTTGGAGAATGATTTCAACTAATACACTCTCATGCAAATGCACTAAACCACTCTTCTTCATTACTTTGCTCTTGTCACTACAAGAAAAATCGTTGTTATCTACAGCCAAAATCCGTATGTAACCCAAAAAATCCATATATAAAATAGTATTACATACAGATTATATACGGATTTTTCCTTATATAATTACATATGAAAAATCCGTATGTAATTATATACGAAAAAATCCGTATGTAATTATATACGAATAAATCCGTATATAAAATCTATATATAAGTGACATACAAAAAAATCCGTATATAAAATCCATATGTAATTTACATACAAAAAAATCCATATGTAACATTATTTATAAAAAAAAATGTTTTATTTAACATCTGTACATACATTAATTACGAACTTGTAATATACATACAACCAACCACTAAATAACTTTTATTTAACACCATATCAAACATTTCACATTAAAAATAAATATATATTACTTAAAAATCATTATCAATTACAAGATGCCTAATATCATAAATAGATTGTACTATTCCTCATAAACAAATAATATAAATTCTACAACATAGAATAACAAGTCTATAGTTTCCTAATAATCACCATCTTGGAGTTGATCTTGTCATTGCACTCCATCACCGTGATAGCAACTTCACCACATATTGCTTTTTGTCTTCTCCTTATTAGATTGTGCCTAAAGTGGAGGAGGTGGATTAGAACCACTAGATGCCATGTATTGACTAAAACAAATACAATTGGATGGTGATACATAAAGTTGATAGAGTCTATTAAACAATTAAGAAGATCAAAACCAAGAAGAACATTAAGATTAATTTAATAAAACTCATAACATTATAAGTATTTTACATTACGTTAGGATAAGAAGAATGAAACCAAGATTGATGCATAGGTGATCCAATCTACCATAATGTGATTTAAATGTTGTTTTTGACCCTTCTATACTGCAGTATGTAAATAAATACAATTGCGATCTGCACAGAAAAAAAAAACAATTAGCAACAAAAGGAAAAGTGCTAAACAATTGTTTTACAATGCTGTTAAATTCTCCTGTCTGATTCTAAATCAATGTTTGATTCTAAACCAAAAATATTATTATTTCTATATACATATTGAGGCAGTGAGCAAGAGACAAATGTTGTTTATACATCATTCTCATTACTATAGACTTTCAACAGTGTGTGCCTGTTTTGGACTCAACATCTTTTTCCCATTAGATGATTGGATATGAGAAGGAGATAAGAATAACAATGGGGAAGTATGCACAAATTGTTTACCTTCCACATTCATCCTCACTCAAGATTTTGCATCGTTTTAGCTTTTCCCGTTTCCACCAAATCTTACAAAAGCCTACCAACCAAAAAACTATCTCTGACCAAATTATAACTTATTTTTCTAATTGTTTTCATATCTATACTACATATGTACCTTAATGGGATTTTGATTAAGAAAATCGTTCTATTTTTCTTCACTTTTTTATTTTAATAATTCGAACTATTGTTAAAGTCAAACACAAACCAGCTTAACTCGACTATCTCACTTTTAACTATAATAATATATGAGAAAAGTAGGCATCAATCATATTAAAAAGTCTGACGACTACGTAAATTCATTATTATTTTTTATTAAAAAGTTATTGCGGGTTATACTATTCTACTTTTTAATTAAGTTACATTCAACAAAACTTTATATATGTTTGTAATTTAAATGATTAAAATTTGATTCTTTATTTTTCCCTTTTTCATAAAATTAAAAATGCTATTTTCTAATTTCTAACATTGTATGATGCTATTGAATAAATTATGCATTAAAATAAAAGTCAAATCATCATTTCAAGTAATACATTAAAGTATCGTGATATAAAATCGACATATAATACTTTAAAAACAAAAGAAAAGTTGTGAAAATAAAAGCAGTAATTTAATAAGTATTAATAATTAATAGTAATTTAATCCAACCATGAATAGCTTGGATAAAGATGCAGGAGCAATGAAAATCTTATTCTTTGGTTTTTATTTCATTTCATTATAGGTATATTACAAGATATGAACTGAAATCAGTCATGAAAGAATATAAGATGCAAACAATAGTGTAATAATACTTAATAAGTGGTTATAATAAAAAACTTAACATGACCATTAAGCATTGGTAAATTTGAAATAATAAAGTAATAAAGTTTCTAAAGTAAAATAACATTTGAAACATTGAATAGAAGTTTCTAAAGTTCATCATTATAATTGATAGAAAATTTGAAATAGAACAAGCACACACAATTGACAAATAGATAACTATTAGTGCAAAACAACTGTCAAGATACTTACAAAGTTCTTGCAAACATCATATCTGGGGTGATGCTTCTCCCTATACCATGATTTATGGTAATTGCTAGACACGGAAAATGTAAAGGAACAAATTAAGCATAATCAAATGGAGATTGACCAAAAATTATATTCTAAGACCTTCGTTTAGGAAGCTAAGAATAGTTTTCAACTTTTCATTGAAAAAAAAGGGAGGTTTCAACTAATTATTTTGCTAAGCAAGCTGCAAAAGCAAAAGGACACTCTAACCTCTAACCTCATAATCAGTTATTGGAAGACGACATGCATAGCAGCAGAAGCATTCTGGATGCCGAACACTCTAATCTTCTTGCTGAATTTTAGCAAGATATTCATCTTCCTCATCGTCAATATTTCAGAGTTTATCATCTTCAGACTGAGAGTCATCCTTTAGGATATTATGGGACAAAAGCCATTAGACGTTTTGGTTATGGTTTGGTGTGTAAATAATAATTGATTAACGCATTCATTATCTGAACACATAAACCATACGGAACAACAGAGTTCCTTCCTAGTGCAGTGAATCAGCATGGAGCTTCTTCCTCCTTCGCGTGATTTTCATTCTCTGAAATAAAATGGTTAGAGTTGTGGTTGTTTGGAGGCTGACAATGTTGTGTTGGTGGTAGAGTTCTTGAAATTAAAAAAATAAATGAAGAGGAAGGAGGGAGGAGGATGAAGATGAACTAAATCACGATATTTATGGATAGATTTTACCTACAACTTTTTTTGTCGGTAATTACCAATGGGCATTATCGACAATTTTTTTCGTTCGTAATTACCGAAAAATGTTATAAATGGATTTTTTGCAGTCAGTAAGTCATAAGTAATTTCAATTTATCGACAGATTTAAAGCATTACTAACAGATTTTGACCATCGATAAAATCAATTTTTCTTATAGTGAAGGGTTCAATTAACTTTAATTCAACAAATTTACTTTATATGTTTACATAATAAGATATAAGAACTATGAAATATACTATCTAATGCTCCAACCTAATGGGATGAGGTTTTTATTCCTCTCTAGTAATGTCATCCCCAAGTTAGCCGAAACTATTGGACCCAAATGAATATACAAGCCCATTTTATGTCACAATAATGTTATGACTAGGACCTATTATTGCCTATGATTTCTCCCTTTGATAACATGTTTCTCCTTTTGGCACCATAAAAAACCTTTAAAACAATTTCCAAGAACCACCACATCTTTGCTTCAAATAAGGGTGTTGTTTAGTCGTCATTGGCTTAATTCCGCAAGCTTTGACAAGACAAACTGTGGTCCATGAGCACGACGAGGGTTTTGACGAGCGACGACTTGGTGATTTGGAAGGAGTCACAACCCATGAGCATGACAAAGGTTTTGATGAGCATTGACTTGGTTATTTAGGTGTCGCGACATTGTAGACGTCGAGAGTTTTGAACTCTACCTCGATGTAAAGGAGCTCACTGAGGAGGCAACGTTAGATGAAATTCCAAGATTCACTTTTGGCCAAAGGAAATGGTACCCTACCAAGTTGACCAAGCAGTTGTGGTAGTATCTACAGTTGGACCAAACACACAAAAACACATGGAGTTAAACGTGAACAAGAAGATAGGAGAAGAAACACATAGAGAAACAGTGAAGTGCAAAAGGAGGGTTGGGATAGAATATCAAATATTCCATATCGGTTATAATGAGAAATTGGTATAAATTTTTTTTCCAATATTACATTTTTGCTACTGCTACTTCTATACTTGTTATATGTCTAATCGATATAGAAAAACAACTTTTTATACCTTTTCTGAGGTGAACTAGTATAAAATATTTGTAATTTATCATAGTTTTACCACCATGTCACTTTCTATATCTGTTCTCATTAAAACATGTATAGAAAGGTTTATCATATTTACAATACTATCACTGTCTTACTTTCTATATCTAGCGGATTTCAATTGGTATAAAAAATGTATTTTGTACTAACGGATATACAATAACAAGTTTTGGTTTTCGTTGCAAGTTCATCAAGGTCGTGCTTTAGTGAGTTACTCATGCGTTCTCATTTCATTGTTCAGGCATTTTTCATTGTGCATTCCATTGTTTAAAATACACTCTCGTTTCTACATTTAAATAATTTTAATTTTTTATGTCACATATATATCTTTGAAAAATACACTTCGATTAAAGATAATTTAGTTAGATTAAAGATGTAAAAACACTAAAAGAAATAGTATTACCTACGATCAATTAATACAAGAAATGATCAATTAATATAAGAAATTTATAAGGAAAAACTTAGTTTCTTACATATTATTATGAATACATTTATAAACAAAAAACTTGCAGATATCAATTACCTAAATATTATGAAATCTAAGGTAACTTACGGATTTATCTATAATTAAGTAACCTACTGATAAATCTATATAATCAATTTACTAATAAATCCGTATATAAATTTGCTTTTAAAATTGAATATTCATTTGTAGAATCAACCCTTTCATATTTTCTACTTATCAAATTGCAACCAAATATATATGAAAGTTTGCGTTAGGAATTTCTAGGTTATCGTCCCATATAGAACACCCAAATAAGTACCTTGCGTTAGGAATATTTAACATGATATGAAAGTTTGAACAAGATAAAGATTATATAAGTAAAATAAATATATTACTTTAAAATTTTAGGTTGGAAAAAATATCATATTTTCTTATATATTTTTATTAACAATTCATTGATATAAAATTGGGATGGAATCCCACATTAGATAAAGACCAATAAAATAAATAAAACATAAGAACTTATTAAAAATAGTAAATTTTATTCAAATGATATAACTATACAAATACTTTACAAAAGTATGTTAAACATTAACTTTTATCTGGTAATAAGATACTTCTCAGACGCTAACTTGAAGAGGCTATAACATGAAAATCTATAACAAGACACTTCTCAGACGCTAACTTGGAGACCGTTGTGACGAAATCAACATCATCCAATACACGTCAAGAACACAAGCACTTGTAGATTAAGTGCTATAAAGTGTTATCATCCTCCACTTCTGTAGATTCAGAAACTGTAAATAAATAAAATAATTGAAAATAACATTATTACACGTACCAATTGAAATCATAGCATGAGTGAAGAAGAGAAGGACTATGATATATAACAATTTTTTTTAACAACTTTTTGACAATAGATTATATGTCTCATTATTTTATTGGTTGATATTTTGAAATGCATCATCATAAACTATCAAATAAACTGTTATAAAAAATTATAAAAAGAAATTATTAAAAAGACATTTTTCCATAAGAGAATGGTATTTCTAAATCGAAACACTACTTTTTAAAGGATTGGAACAAATACCGTTAAGATGCGTTCCATTTACATAGTTCATGCACGATGTTTAAGAAATTATTACTTTAGTATATGTGTAAGAATTACCCAAATATATGAATATAATTAATCAAAACTACATAATAATACCTTTGGTATTTCCTTGATTTGATTTTGAGATGAATCTCTTCACTCTTAAAACAANTATGTCTGTNTTTTCGTCGTCTTCATCATTGCCCATGTTGCTGCCCATTTGCCCAAACTAAATTTTCAGAGATATATAGAAATGTGTCTTTGGAGAAATTTGGATGACTTAGGTTCAGAAAACTCTCTGAATATCCCCTCTTATATAGTCGGGAAACAGGAAATAAATGATCAATGAAAAAGGATTATCATAAATCAATTTTTAAAATTTTTTCTTTTTAGTTTATTATTTAAATATATTTAATATAAAAAACTAATTAAAGCGTTTAATTAACAATTAAATAATGTCATTAATGTAATATATTAATGTATGCATTATATTATTTATGTGACATAATTAAATATATTGCAAGAAATTAATACATAAATTAATATATTACTGAAACGTAAATAACCATAATTTATGTATTTAATTATTTGTGTAATGTATTAATATATGCATTATGCAATTAAAGGTTATATATGTTTAATATTTTCAAATTTGATGTCAAATTAGAATTTGTTTCTATTCAAAATTTCAATATATTTTGGTTTTCAACATTTAAAAATGAATTAATATAGTTATTTTAACTCAATTATATTAAAAAAAATTATTGTCAACTGGAAATTCTAGCATTTGAGTTGTTTATATTATTTGACATGTTTTTGTTATGTTAAATATATTGAAAATTATGTAAGAGATTAATTTTTCCTTGTGTTGAATATATACATAGGATCCTCTATTTATAATAGAAGAAATATAGACTGAACCTACAAATATTAGTCTTGTTTGGTCTACAAACTTCAAGTGAATGGTGTTAGGGTAGTTCTCTACATAAGGACTGACAATAATAGTTGAAGAACATTCCTTTGGTTTTCATTACTCCATATCTTAATCAACATGCTCTAAGCACATTGTGTCTCTGATTAGGATGGTGGTTATTTCTTCTAAAGTTGTTTGGATGATATGACATATGAGAATTACTATCATATCATAACATATAACATATACGTCACATTAGTTTGTTAAGTCTAAAAAAAATCATA
>NC_028351.1:32101538-32103426 GCF_000741045.1 Vigna radiata var. radiata | reverse complement strand
ATCACAATAATAGTGTGAAAACACTAGTAAAAGAAAATGTTTTATAAGAATTAAAAAAAGTTTTTTATACATATTCTAGAACTGGTATAAACACAGATAATATGGAAAGCTTTTACTTTTATATTAAGGTTATAATCATTATAGGAAGTGTCACTTTTTATACTAGCCACAATCCTTTCTTCATTCACTGTCTCGCTCAAGTCACCACAATCATTGATTGCCACCGACTTGACTATTGTTGTTTACGCATATGCTTTCTAATTTCCAAAGACTCATAATTTATTACGCATATGCTTTTAAAATTCTCTGGTCATGGTATCCCTTGACTTTCTCTTTGTATAGCTTGAAGAGCTTGTAAGATGTGAGTCTTTATTTCCTCCAATTTATGCATTTGAAGCTTCCTATTTTCTTCAGTCGCTTGAAAATCAAACTTCATTTGTTTCAAAACCTAGTATGCCTTATGCTCTAGCTCTACCGGTAAATGGCAAGCTTACCATATACCAACCAAAATAGAGAAAGGTCTAAGGGCAATTTATAGGCATTTTTGTAGGCCAATAATGCATCGTCTAGCTTGAGGAACTGGTCCTTTCGTGAAAACGACACAATCTTTTCTAAAATTCTCTTTATTTCTTTGATGGTCGTCTATCCTTGTCCATTTGTTTGTGGATAATGGGGTGATGCAACTTAGTGTCAAACTAAATAATGTTCTAGACATTTTTGGAGTTAAGCATTACAAAAGTGTGAACCTTCATCACTAATCAACACTCTTGGAATACCAAATTTATAGAATATATTATTCTTCAAAAGTTTGATCAAAGTATTGGTATATGCTTTTGAGGCTACAATTGCTTCGACCCCTTAGACACATAATCTACTGTCACAAGAATATAGTGATTAAAAAAAGAAGATAACATTGGTCCTACAAAATCAATCCCTCAACAATCAAACACCTCAACTTCCAAACTGGTGTTTAGGGGCATTTCATGTCCTTTTGAGATTCCCTCTATTTATGATAGTTATTGCATTGTTGATCCTAGAGGTAGGCATCCTTGAATAAAGTAGGTTAGCAAAAACCTTATTAAAGGACCTTTGAAGCAAAACCTTTCCTTGTTGAAATGTCCTTTATAAGGGGAATTGTGACAGTTCCATAATATGTTTTGTGATTCCTCAACAGGGACACATCTTCTCAATAATCAATCTGCTCCTATTTTGAACTTATGAGGATCATCTCACACATATTTTTGTGCATCATGCATCTCTTAAGAATTTTTTCTTTTGATGCCAATTGAAGTCATGACAAATAACACCTATAAATTTAAAATTTTCATGTTAGCAAACCATGGCCTTTCATGCATCATAAACAACTTTTCATCCAGAAACTCCTCTTGCACTTCCACTTGATTCTTGTTCACCTCATCATTTACTAATTGGTATAGGTGATCAACCACATAGTTCTCACTACCTTTCTTGTCCTTGATTACTAAATCAAACTTCTACAACAACAAAATTCATCTAATTAGTATTAGTTTAGAATCAAATTTGGTAAAAAAAAAAATACTTGATGGAAACGTGATTAGTATAAAGAGTGACAAAGAAACCAATTAAATATGCTATAAATTTCTCAAAGTAAATAATAAGATATCTAATTTAAAATTTGTAGTCTAAACAAAGTCTAACTTAAACTTTTAAGTTTAAAAATAAGCTAAACATAACTTAGCAACACCTAATAAAAACCTAATCTTCACGTTGGAGGATATAACTTGCCCATTGATGTGTTATTTCGGCCATGGCCTCCTTTGATATTGGTGATGGATCATCGAACACCTAAAACAAACAATGTTGTTATGTAGTGGCCTATATAAAACTGTAGAATTCATGCATTAGTTAT
>NC_028351.1:32085517-32098563 GCF_000741045.1 Vigna radiata var. radiata | reverse complement strand
CTTCTTATCATTCCAACTACCCACCCTTTCACTTTCATAAGAAGATTTGTAATTTAAAACAGAGTACACACAACTTCCATGTAAAAAAAAACTTAGTTCATCGTACCTGTATGTCACTGAAATAAGGTTGTTATTGTTGAAGAAACGTTGTTGCAGCAGTAGTGTAATGAGCAGGAGTGTAAAGATTGAAAAGTGAAAAATGTTTCCAGAGTTAAAAGTGAAGTGAGAATGAGCAACGTGAAATGTTTCCAGAGTTAAAAGTGAAGTGAAAATGAGCAACGTAATGTAGGTTCAGGTTAAAAAAAATTTTTAAGTCTCTTAAAAAAGTCTTTTTTAAGTCTCTTAAAAAAATTACAGTGTAAAAGTATTCCGTTATATCTTTTAGAAAATAAAGAGTCACTTTTTTAAGTCTTTTAGAAAAGTAGCAGATGTAAAAATACTAATTTAAGTCTGTTAGAAAATTAACAGATTTAAAATTATATTTATTTAAATCTGTTAGTCAACAACAGACTTCAATAACTAACTTTTATTTACCGAATTGCCACCGCACATCTTTTAAGTCTGTTTTCTTGTGAACAAACTTAAATTCGCAGACTTAAAAGGTCTATTTTGCACTAGTGAACTAGATGTAAATAATGCTTTTTTACATGGGGATCTAGATGAAGAAGTATACATGTTTCTTCCTCTTGGCTACAAAACAGAAAAACCAGGATAAGTTTGCAAGTTGTTGAAGTCTTTATATGGACTCAAGCATGCCTCTAGACAATGGAATTATAAGTTGACAACTACTTTACTTTCTTTGGGTTACATACAATCAAAATCAGATTATTCACTTTTTGTCAAAAGTGATTTTTCTCATATCATCATCTTACTTGTTTATGTAGATGATATAGTCTTGACAGGTGATGACATCCAAGAAATCCAAACGGTGAAGGCTCTATTGAATGCAAAGTTCAAGATTAAAGACCTAGGCCAACTCAAGTATTTTTTGGGCTTAGAAATTGCAAGATCTCAACAGGGCATTAATTTGTCACAAAGGAAGTATGCTCTAGATTTACTAGAAGATGCAAGATTGTTGGGATGTCAACTTGTTTCTACTCCCATACAGCCAGACACAAAATTTTCCAAGCCAGAAGGGAAACCCTATTCAGATGTGCATGCCTATAGAAGACTTCTTGGTAGGTTATTATATCTAACCAACACAAGACCAGATTTATGTTTTGTTGTTAGTACTCTTAGTCAATTTCTTTCCAATCCTTTGGAAGATCACTATGCAGCAACAATAAGGATCCTGAGATATATCAAGAACAGGACAATGATTATTCTTTCCCTCCATCACTGAACATGCTCTCAAGGCTTTTAGTGAATCTGATTGGGCTGTTTGCCCTAACACTAGAAGGTCTATGACTTATTTTAATGTGTTCTATGGTGCATCCTTAATCAGTTGGAAATCGAAGAAGCAAGGTACTATATCTAGATTATCAACCGAAGTAAAATATAAAGTTTTAACTTCCAAAACATGTGAAATTCAATGACTTCTGTATTTGCATAAATTTGATTCAGTCTCAACTTTAAAAATGCATAAATTTAGTCCTCAAAATAAAACAATGTTAAAAAGTAACATTTGATTGGAACTTTTATAAGATTTTCTTTTGATATGCTCTTCCAAAAAGGTCAACAATTACTCCTCAAATATATCTTTTATTGGACGTTATGTAAAGCAGTAATAATACAAGTTACCAAATTAAAGGTATTATATTAAGTCCGCGTGAATTGAAATCAAATATAATTTTATAAATTAAATGTTTTTTTTCTTTATTTTTAATGAAATTTGGAAATAATCTTTTTTTTAAACTGACTTATTTTGGATTTATAACATCAATAACTTTTTGAGACTATCAAGTTAAGATTCTCCTTCATATTGTAAAATCAAAATCATGTTAACATATTTAAACAATATCAAGTTAAGATTCAATATCAAAATTATTTGCAGACTTTTATATCATTATTGGATCTTTTGACGGTAGATTCACTAGAAAAATTCAATATCAAAGAGTCATGAGTCAACCAATGTAAGAAGTTATGACACCACTTTCAAATTAAAACTTTAAGATTATTAATTTATGATATTTTTTTATATTATTTATTTTTATTTAATATACAACTTAATCTTATACTTGAATTCCTAAGACTTATCACATTGAGTAACCTAGTGATTATTTGTCTTTATCCTTCAATATGTAAGCAATTTGTCGTCAATAGGATGGAAAAATGAATATGAGCAAGGATTACACGAGTGATAAAAGCTAGAGCCAATTATTACTATGAAATGTAGTATTACATTGAAAAGTTAAAATCAGACGAATATTTACAAAAGATCAGGAACTCTTTGTCTTATTCTCCTTTAATCCTTTCCATACAGCTCTCTCCAAATTTCTATGAATTCGCAAAAGCTCATTCTGTAATCTTCTTTAAACAAAAATCTGTGTTATGAGCATCTTTTGTTTTTTCAAGAGAAGCCACCAACCATTCAACAGTGCTCTGTATTCTCTCTTTTCAGCATCTTATTCTCCTTTTAAATGATTTAAAAGTTAAAATCAGACGAATATTTAGAAAAGATCAATAAATGTTTGTCTTATTCTCCTTTAATCATTTCCATNATACAGCTCTCTACAATTTTCTTTGTTCCTCATTTCAGCAACTCTCAGACACTGAACACTTTCATCTTCTTTAAACAAGATATTTGGGAAATTACTAATGAAATGGGGAAATCTTACGCTCACAACTTTGACAGCAAAACTATCCCCATTTCTAAATAATCTCTCAAATCATCATCCTGTATCATTCATAAAAAATAAAAAGCTTCTGTTAGAAATTAGAATCATTTTGAAATCAAAGATTATCCACACTCATTCATATATGTTAAGGTTGACACGTTTTATAATATCCATTTTCTTGTATGTTTATTGCNAGAGAACAATTGTCAAACAGTACTATGTGTGTATCACTAAAAATATGCAATTTTGATGAACTAAATAAAAGAAAACAATGAAAAAAGTGGACGATCTAATTATATACCTTTGGTAAACTTCCTTGATTTGATTTTGAGATAATCTCATTTCAAACTTTATGTCTGCGTCTTCCTCGTCTTCATCATTCTGCATGCTGCTGCCCATTTCTCCAAACCCTAAATATTCAGAGACAACTAAAACTATTATTTTCTTACTGATTAAAATTCCATAACTTTGATAAGAAACTCTATCAATCTCCGCTTTATATAGATAGAAAAGGGATGTGACTAGTTCATTAAAAGAGAATTAATATTAATTTTTTCAGTAATTTTCGTTTCAAAATCATAAAATAATAAAAGTAATTAATGTATGCTTTAATTAATAAATAATGTCATTAATGTAATAAATTAATGTATGCGTTATATTATTTATGTAATATCATTTAATATGTTACAAAGTTAAAATATAAATCAATGTAACATAAATAAACGTAATTTATTTATTTGTTGATTTCTGTAAAATATTAATATATGCATTGATTTAGTTTAATATATAATTAATAGTGTAAAACTTTAGTGGCCACGTCTCCAAAATAATTAATATATAATTAATGCGTAATAAATATATTACATAAATAATTAAATACACACATTAATATATTGCATAAATGACATTGTTAAATACATTAATTAATTTTTATTTATTTTAGATCTATTTNAATTAAATAATGGACAAATTNGTTTTTAATTTATTGATGATAAATATTAGTTGTTAATTTTAATGGTAGAAAATTGAATTCACAATTGTTCTCATTTTTTATTTCCATTTTACCACCATGCTATATTATAACTCTCAACAAAATTTAATTTAATTAAGTTAAAAATATATATTTATTTATTTTTAAAGTTTGAAGACAAAATATTTTATTTTTTTTAAAGAAATACCAATTCTAATTTTATTTTATAGGATTAAACATGTTTTTGGTCCCTTAATTTTTACTAAAAATTGTAATTAGTTTCTCTTCGAAACATTGTCCGAATTTAGTCCTTCAACTTTATAACCATGTGGATTTAGTCCTTTAAACCAAATTTTGCTAAGTTTATTTGACATTTCAAACATATTTCATAATAGCATTTAAGTTATTTACACTGTTTGACACTTTTTTTTTTCAATATTAATTGAGAAATGCATTTGAAACGTTGAATAAACTTAACAAAATTTGATTAAATGGACTAAATTCATGGAGTTCTAAAGATAAAGAACTAAATTATTCCAAAGTTTCAAAGAGAGACTAATTTCAATTTTCACTACAAGTTAAAAAGAGAAAAACATATTTAATCCTTTATTTTAAAATTTAGAAACTAAAAACATGTTTAATTATCAAATAAAAAATTCATAATTAAGTAACAAATAAAAGAAAAAAAAATTAATGTTAATCCTTTTCAAAGCTACTCATGTCATCCTGCATCTATATAAAGCGGATATTCATAATAGAGATCTCTCAACCAAGTGACCAAATATCACCAACCACGGAAGAAATATTTCTAGGTATATCTGAATATTTAGAGTTTGGGCAAATGGCCAACAGTATAGGTAAAGATGAAGAAGACGAAAACGCAGACATGAACCTTTCCAAGACTAATGAGATCTGAAAATCAAATTAAGGAAGTACCAAAGGTATTATTATATAAAGTCTTTTGAGTAATTAGATTCATAGCTTTTGCTACTTTTTACATATATTCATTTTCTTCGTTTTTTGTTTATTAGTTCAAAGAAACAGAATGACGTAGAAATGATGATTGTTTTCATAAAAGATGTGAAACTTAAGATTATGCTTAATATTGGGTTTAAATGTAGGAACGACCAATTTATAGTTTATGTTTTGATTTTATATTGTTTTAAACAATTATATAAATCATTTGTATTCTTTGCACCATGGACACTCTTTCAAAGTAAGGAAGAAAAACTAAGGAAATCTTACTTTGATAATCTGCACAGTCATCAAATAATCAAAAATTCAAATTACATAAAGGAAATCTTACCTTCGTAATCTTCACCGTCATCAAATAATCAAAGATTGAAATTACATAAAGTATATTGTTGAAACTATAATTACACTGCCTAATCGAAGAAAAAAGTTTGAAATTGAAGATGACTCTGAATGACAGAAACATCCTGGAGCCATCAACTAGGAGGCATGAAATATGCTGCGATGGAACAACAATTGAAACCATAGTTACTACCGATGAAAACATCATTGAATAATGGCTTTCATCAACATATGCTTGCAAACAAAGAGTTTTTGGTCTTGACACTGAATGGATGCATGTTCCGAAGCCTTCCACCAAGAAGAAGGTTACGACGAAAGTTGCAATTTTGCGTTGAAGATAGGTGTTTGATCGTTCAATTGTTCTTCATGAACAAAATCCCTCCTTCTCTGCAGAGCTTTATGATGGATGCTTCGTTTGAATTTTGTTGGGGTTGGAGTGATGAATGACATTGATATGCTGAAGAAGAACTATGGGTTGGAGTGCAATAAAGCCACACATTTGGCTATGTTGTCAAAGAAAAAGATTTTCTATGTTGGCTATGAAATGTTTAGAAAAGTATTACATTGAAAAGTTAAAATCAGACGAATATTTAGAAAAGATCTGTCTTATTCTCTGCAAATTTTTATGAATTCGCATTTCATCTAAAAGATAGAAAAGCTCATTCTGTAATCTTCTTTAAACAAAAATCTATGTTATGAGCATCTTTTGGTTTTTCAAGAGAAGCCTCCAACGATTCAACAGTGCTCTGTATTCTCTCTTTTCAGCACCTCTTAGACACTTAACATCCTCATCTTATTCTACTTTTAAATGATTGAAAAGTTAAAATCAGACGAATATTTAGAAAAGATCAATAAATATTTGTCTTATTCTCCTTTAATCATTTCCATCATACAGCTCTGTACAATTTTCTTTTTGCCTCATTTGAGCAACTCTCAGACACTGAACACTCTCATCTTATTCAACAAATTTCCATCTTCCTGTATCCTTCATAAAAAATAAAAAGGTTCTGTTAGAAATTATAATCATTTTGAAATCAAAGATTATCCACACTCATTCATATATGTTAAGGTTGACACGTTTTATACTCTCCATTTTCTTGTATGTTTATTGCAAGAGAACAATTGTCAAACAGTACTATTATTTTCTTACTGATTAAAATTCCATAACTTTGATGAGAAACTCTTTCAATCTCCGCTTTATATAGATAGAAAAAGGAGATGACTAGTTCATTCAAAGAGAATTAATATTAATTTTTTCAGTAATTTTCGTTTCAAAATCATAAAATAATAAAAGTAATTAATGTATGCATTTAATTAATAAATAATGTCATTAATGTAATAAATTAATGTATGCGTATATTATTTATGTAATATCATTCATTACGTTACACGAAGTTAAAATATAAATTAATGAAACATAAATAACCGTAATTTATTTATTTGTTTATTTGTGTAAATTTATTAATATATGCATTGATTTAGTTTAATATATAATTAATAGTGTAAAACTTTAGTGGCCACGTCTCCAAAATCTCGCTCTCCCTCTGCAGGAATACACATCTTTTTGATAACTTTTATCTCAACATGTAATGTTTATATATGATAAATAAATTTCTATTTGAAAATTAGTTGAAATCATTTTGATTGTATTGATTGGATACAGGTACAAGTATGGACAATATTTGATTTTTTTTTTTTAATTGTGTAAAAAGATAAGAATGAGTATATATACATTACAATATGGATATATATACATATGTCCTGTCCTCGTTCTCATATTCATCCTAATATTTGTTATATTTCGTTCATATTATTAAAGTATCAACAATTTATTGGATAATCTATATATATGGAAGAGTATTATCATAGAAAAATGGGAAAAATGGAGAGTTATCACACTCTCACACTTAAGAAATTGTCCTCTTGGTGGTGCTGTCAGAATGGGTTGAAACTCGTGAGCCAATCCGGCTCACCACGGATTTGAGCCGGGTTAGGTTGAAAAAAATATGGAAAAATTTTGATGCGAGCCAATGTTGACCCGGCTCACACGGGTTGAACCCGTGGTAGGTCAGGTTAGCTCACCAACCCATCTTATTTTTTTATTAAAATCAAAATAATTAAATTAATTATTCAATATTTTTAGTTAACAATATTTTTTATTGTATTGCAGATGGAGATAAAGAAGAAGATGCTTCAAGAGAGCATAATATTGTGGATTTATCCGTTCAGGACTTCAATTTAATAGATGGATAATATTATATATTGGATAATTCAGGAATATATCATTTGTTTTTAAATCTATCTACAAGCATGACAGTTTTATCTTGTGTTATATATTTTTCTTAACGGCTATATGTACTTACTTGGTCAAACGGTGGTGTATGTCTCATTAAACTAAATTGGCAAAATTTTAAGCTTGATAGCTTAAAATATATATAACAATATAGTTCTTTTGCTTCATTTTCTTTTATATCAATTGGTCCAATTATTACTGTTTTAATTTGATCGATTAAAGTAACATGTTATAAGTGTTGGAAAAAAGGTAGGCTTCGTTTTAACACCAAGAGGGGGGGGGGTTGAATCGGTGGGTTTTCAAAATCAGAGTCTTTTCGCAATCCTTTTAACAAAATACAAATTTTCTTGAATTACAAGTAATCGAAATTTGTGTGCAGCGGAAAATCAAAGTAGACTACGTGAAATATAAGAATGTAAAAGAGTAGGGATAGAGAATTCAAACACAGGTTTTTATACTGGTTCGTCCTCAATGCCTACATCCAGTATCCTTCCAATACCAGGAAGCAAATGAATTATAATGGTGAAGGTTTTTACAACAAGGCTTTTATAGAGACCTCCACGTCAAAAATATAAAACACATATCTAACCCTATAACCAAAATATAGACAAACAACACAGCAAGACTTGCAACAAGATATCCTCTCTCCTACAATCTGGAACCCACTTTGAACAATCATCAAAGTGTACCAGACTCCACGAGTCCAACCCCTGTAGTCACAACAGGTCCAATAAACACCACATAATGCAAACACAAGTCTTGATCAACCAAGATACACCTCAGTTGTGCAGATTCTGATCAAGCAGTAAGCGCAATATCAACCTCCTTCAGAAACTCTTCAAAGAAAGATCACCACCGTATTCTTGATGAGTTCTTGGAGCTCTAAATCTCAGAGAAACAATCTGAAACAAAATATAAAAATGTTAGATTATCCAAAAGTTCTCTGAATCGATCAGGTCTCGTCTATTTATAGATTTCTATAAATCAGACGCTCCTACAGTCGATTCACCTACTAATACAGTTGACTGTCCTATCACAGTTATAACAAATAAGTCAAATTAGTAGCAGTCTAGTCAAACCATTAATTCCTCATTCATTACAGTTGACTTTCAATCAATGCTCAACTAACTTTTAAAAATATAGCTGTTACTGTTCATGAGCATAACAGAATTCCAAATCAAACAACTAATGCAGTCGAATGCGTGGCCCACACAGTCGACTTCGACACAACAGTTCATTTTTGAAATTCTTTTCAATGCAAAATCTCACACAACACTGTTTTTGAAAATCTGTGCATAGTCACGAGCTTAATTCGACTTCCCCCATAATGAAGTCGACTTACGGCTTGCATATATGCCACACAATGTAAGTTCATAAATGTGCATGTGGTTTTCCTTTTCCAAAACATATGTAATGCAATGACAACAAATGTCATATATATCAGAATAGTTAATATGCATTCATATATCAGATTTCACACAAACATGTTCATCAAGATAACAATCAATATTGAAGTTTGGAACATGTAACACAATGTAACACATAGCAATACACGTGTTATTAAAAATGTGTTTTCATCATCAAAAACCAAAGTGATATAGATATTGTGTTGTCAACAATCTCAACAATCTCCCTTTTTTTTTATGATGCACAACCATGATTAATAAACAACCATGTTTCAAATAATCCATATCAGAGTAAACACATGATCTAACAATCAATTTTCAGTTCAAATACTCTGAATGCAACACAATCAATACAATCAATCAGCAATATATCAAGCAGATAGCATCTTCACAATACTTAATTTTCATAATACTTCTCCCCCTTTGTGCATTAACAAAAAAGGTATGCTTCTAGATATGATAGCTGATAAACCAATAAAGTAGAGATGCATCAATGAAAAATGTAAGCAGTTTGAAAACATGCAATGATGCTCCCCCTATCACATATATTCACATGAAAAAGATAATCTCCCCCTGAAGTATAGGCATGTGAAAAAATATATGTAATTGTATAATGCTCCCTCTGCCATCATGCATAAATTTTTCAATCTAGGTCAGATGCATAATGCAGTAAGTAACAATCAGAGTACACAAACAACATAAACCAGAATTGTATCATAGTTAAGATATCATTCAATGCTATCATGCAACGATACAATCATCAATAATCTCACAATATCATCTCACATAAGACATGCATAATCATTGCAGAACAGAGATATATTGCAGATAATTAGAAGAAAATAATCGATCAACATAATAACCAAATTCCAGTAATGGAATTTATAACCCTGTTATGATCAAGTCGATTGAATTAATTTTCTAGTCGATTCCATTGTTTTCCAGTGAGTTTGGATTTCAGCAGTGATTTCCAAAGCAATGTTTTCTTGCAAAACCTTTCAAAAACTCTTGCAGATTAAGCAATTTAGTTATGCAAGAAAAATAATCCAATAAGAAGTGAATATGCAGAAAAATGTAACAGTGTAAACATGCATAGTCAACTTCAATCAACTCTTAGTCGATTCGAGATTCAATCAGAGCAAATATAATCAATCAGATTAAAGCAATTGAATTAGAATCAAACACTGATTTCATTACTTGTTCTTAAAAGATATTACAATGATAAGACCAAAACAAGACCAAAACAAAACAAAACAGAATGGCAATCTAAACCATTATCAAAAGGACACTTAAACAAAAAAGGTTACAAAAATCAATTTTTCTTCCTCTTCTTGTTAACAAAATCCCCAAGAATCATGTCATTGTCACTGTCACTAGCACTTTCCTTCTCAGTACTCTCACTTCCAGATGTTCCATTTGATTTCTTAGGTGTGCTTACATCATCAGACAGTGATCTCTCAACATTCAGCTCATTTTGCTGTGATCTTTCCTTCTGTTCTTCCACCAGCTATCTTATGGCTTTCAACTGACTTAAAACAATCCTTTCAAATCCATTTCTTACTCTGTATTTACTGATTTCAGGAGATGTAGTATCATTGTCATTATTTGTAGCTTCGTTCTTGTACATCCAGCCTTCAGATGTTTTTATTATTTACATCAGGTTTAGACCAGACTTGTCAATTCGACTGGTTCTATTGTATGATTTACATGATTCTCCTATATAGTAGACTCCAAAGTAAACTAGCACCTTTGAGATAAAAACGCAATATGGCAATTTTGCTGACTCCAACTTTGTGACTTTTAGCATTTGCCAGAAATAGCTGCATGCCAATCCACCTGAATATTCTCCTTTAGTGCCTTTAGTAAAAACAAGTCTTCAATGGTGACTTGGGCATGATTTTCGCCCCTTGGCATCAGTATCCAGGAGATGACAAAGGCCGCAAGTCGATCATTTATTTTCATTCCACCGATCTTGTAGCTTGAAAAGTCTCAACAGTCATTTGGATTTCTTAAACCATCTTCGTAAGTTGTGAATTTATGAAATCCTTCAATGCCCAGATGGCATTTTTCACCCTCTGTTATGAGTTCTACTACTTCAGTCCATACCTCATTTGTCAATTCAATATCGACCCCTTTTACTCTGGAACAAAGTTCTTTGTCTTCAATCCTTAGATTGTAGTAGAATACTTTTACAAGGTCTGGATACCATGGACTTGCCATTTCAATGAACTTCTTCAGTCCCTATCGTCTTAGCCATTCCTGAAAGACAAACCCTTTCTCTCTGAAAACCTAAAAAAGATCCTAAACATGGAGAATGAATGAAAAAGGTCCTAAGAAATTCCTAATGTAACTACAATAAAACTCATAAGCTAAAAACTTAGTACATATCCTAATTAGAAACAAATCCTAGATCAGGGAAAAGAAATAAAAGCCCTAAAATAAGTACAAAAACAAAATCTATGAACAAATAAACCTAATCAAGGCAGAATTATACAAGAATAGAATTGAAAGAGCTAAAATTGAACAAGAAATATGTACAACAAAATCAAGGAAACTGAACACAATAGAACACAAAATGTACAAGAATATAACTACAAAAAAAAAACTAAACTAAACTACAAAACTACAAGAAGTAAATTTGTTTAAATTGGCCACAAGTCAAAATTCATCTTCTTTATTTTTATAAAAAACAACATATGTTCTACTCTACTATTTATGATACTTACTAAGACTACACTAACTATAAAAAAGAACCTATAACTATTATTTAAGAGTAAGGAAAAGAAAGTTCTTATGGGTTTTTCACCATGCTCAGCCTCTTTTTATATTGTTTCCATGGTTATACTAAAGTCCTCTTGCTTATTCATCTGTTGTAGCAACTTCAGCTCTCCATTCAAGGCTTGATGTTGATTCTACACATACAAATCACCTTTTTTGCAGCAACCAGAGTTCTCCCTTCAGGACTTGCAACTTGTGATTGCATGAAACTAGAATGAAGCTTAGAAGCTTGTCACTAGTCGCAATCATCCCTCCTTGCATAGCAAGACTGCATCTTTCAAATAAAAAATGTCATTCAACTCTACACTAATTATGTTAACTGCAAGATCAAAATCAAATTCAACTTTATGATACAAATCAATAGTATTATTAGCCATTAGATCATCATTAAACAGGTAATCAAGAAAATTTGCATTAAAATTACAAGATCCTAATTCATTTGATTCAATCTAGTCCAAAAGCACAATTTTATCCAGAATCACATATTGGCCAGATATAACAACACAAGGATCAGTTAGAGGTTCTATATTTTTAGCATGCAAAAGATCATCAAAGCTAATATAAACCTTAGCTAAACCTACAGGGAGTCCAAGTTTAAATTCAACCTGCAGTGGTTCCTCAAAAATAACCTCACTAATCTCAACAAACTCAACAGCTCCATCATCCAAGTTATCATAAAACATATTATCAAGATCAGGACGCACATCATTAACAACATCATGAATATCCATGTGTTCTACATCAAATATTGAATATAAGATGTGAGTGTGTGTGCATGTATATCAATAACAGGATCCAAGGTAGGCTTTATTCACTAGTGCAGCGAAGGGAATATACCGCGGTTTTTTTTCACTATACGTCGCGGTTTATGAACCACGACATATTCAGCCGTGGTTGCAACCGCGGTATACAGGTTGGGGAATATACCGCGGTTGTAGTAAGAACCAGGGCCCAAACTCCCTTTTTTTTAAAAAAAAAATATATCCAGTATAGGCCGCGGGTAAAAAAACCCAGGAATAAACCGCGGTTCTGGCACTAACTGCGGCCAAAGGTCTTTTAAAAAAAGAAAAATAAAATAAAACGAACACTTTCTGTCGTGGTTGTGGTAACAACCGCAGCATATTCCCTTGCAGTTTTTTAAAATAGCAGGTCTATTTTTGTGATATCCACTACCACAAAAACAGACCTGCATATCAAATACACGTTCAAATTCATTTTCAACAGAACAAACACATGTTGAAATGTATTTTAACATCAAATAAAGTACAAAGTCTAATAAAATACAATCTAATCAAATACAATGTTTAAATCTAGTAACTAAGATTTATTGTATAATCTAACTATATACTTTGCAGCAGTTTTCCTCATGAATAATAGTGGCTTCTCAGGAATTGGTGTAGTAGTCTTGAACTTCTGCACAAGACAATTCATATTAATTAGTGTATATGAATTCTAAATTTGGGAAAAAATCAAAATTTGTTAAAGTTAAATATTACCGTTTCCCAGCC
>NC_028351.1:32083073-32084857 GCF_000741045.1 Vigna radiata var. radiata | reverse complement strand
GATAATCCGTATGTAATATCCGTATATAAATTACATACGGATAATTCGTATGTAATATCCGTATCTAAATTACATACGGATAATCCGTATATAATATCCGTATCTAAATTATATACGGATAATCCGTATGTAACTTTATAACTATAAAAAAAATAAATAATCTCATATTTGCATTCAATAACTAGAAATTTATATATTTAATAAGAGATAAACAGAAATTTCAAATTTTTAATTTGGTATATGGACACTTGTATATTTTAATAAAAGAAATTATATCAGTTATAAAGATAAAACAACTAAAAGATGGAGGTAAAGAAATTATATCAGAATTATAAGATACAATAACCATAAGCTATAATAGGAATGACCGAAGAACATCTTTACAGTGGCATGGGCCTTGCAGTAACCACACCTGTAAAACATTATAAATTTATCAAGAAACATATTGAAAATAAAAATTTAAAATGAAAAAAAAAACTACAGATATAATGAAGTTTTGCAAATCATCTAGGTATCGCACAACTGCCAATGATCAAGGGAAAGACATCACACGACATATATGTAGCGATATAAAGGTAACCAACATCATGGGTTTCTGAAAATGATGGTTCAAAAGGTCTACCTGATTTACATAGTTGAAAACTGTGTCCTTTGTCTTCTGTTGTTTTAGTTGATTCTGAATCCAAATCACAAGCATCTGACAAGGAGCACACAGAGCAGTATCTTTAGCTGACAACTCTCTCTGTTCCTTTTCAGTCACCATCTCAATTCCATTACTGCACAGTATCAGGATTCGAAGAAAATTTAGGAGTCTGTTTCAACCAAAATCTGATATAATTGTAAGAATAGAACTTAAACTCCCTTGGTTGAAAAAAGAAGAAATACATAAACCAGTAATTGTAACCAATGAACAAATTTTGGTGCCTGTTTTAGCCTAAATCTGATGGCATTAAAGGAGTATGAATAGAACCTAAATTCTCCCAGTGGCAAAAGAAGAAATTTATAAACCAGTAGTTGTAATCAAGGGTATCAAGCCCTGAGAAATTGGTTGATAAGCTCACAGTTAGAATATTAACCATCCCTCCAACATCTTCAAAACATTACTTAATTTAAGTGCACTGAATCAAATATGTTGAAAGGGCATAAAAAACACTGATATATAAAATTGCTTATTGTATATTTAAACAAACTAACTGACCTCTCTGATTGACCTTTTTGGGCAAAACATAAACCAACCTGTGAGCACACATCATCAGGTCGTACCTGCAAATCAAGACCAAACACGCTTAGGTCTGAGGAGAGAAAACTAGTGAAGGGAAAGAGCAAAGGCAGCANATCAAGGTGAAAGGAAAACTTCAAGGTTAGGCAAGAGAACTTACTCCTGATATCAAGAGATCCCATAAAATTTCTCCATATTCAGAAACAACTTCCTTACATTCTACGCTTAGAACTCCTTCGNCTCCAATTGCATGATTGATTTCAGTTACAACAGCCTGAAATTAACAGCGTCATAAAAATTAAAAACAGAAAGTTACAAATATGAAGTCTTCAAAGAAGCGGAAGNACTCACAGTTGGACCANCAAGCAAAGATGTTCCTGAATCCACAATAGCAGCACAGCCACCCTCACAGACACCTGAAAATAGCATCGATATACAGGATTAGATACATTTCATAATCAAAGATTATGGCTACGAAAAAAAGATACACTGAGTACTCATCAAAGTCTTTAAAAACACACTGCAGTACGTTTGAGTACTCAGTGTACCTTTCAACCACTCAATC
>NC_028351.1:32050874-32077516 GCF_000741045.1 Vigna radiata var. radiata | reverse complement strand
AAAAGGCTAACATATTTTTATGCAGGGTATGTTTAGTCGTACCTTAAATAACCATGGCTTGGTTCAGATGCATGGACTATTTGAGCTCCCNTAATGCCTATCAAATCATAGATTAACCAATTAAATAAGAATATAACATAAACAACAGTTATGAAAGACAAAATTATGAAAAGTATTATGAATAAAAGGGATGAACTACAACACATTTAATGTCCTTGAAAATATTTAAAGAAAATTAGTTTTTGTGCCTCTCACGAGCCCCTCTCCCAGAAGCTAGGTGACCACCACACATAAAGCAAGAGCTTGTTTCATGTAACACAAATCTCACAGGCACACAACCATTCAAAATCAAATCAATCAGAGTGGAAAAATTAAATAAACTTAATCAAGAGGACTTATAATCATTATTCCCAGCAGCACCTGCATCATAAAACATAAGCAAGTTAGAATCATAAGGTAAAGTAAAGGAGAAGATGTAAGAATTGAAGGCAAGGTATCCAAACTTAGCACCTTGACCTATGAAAAAGCTCTACTCCAATTTAATTTTAAAAGCATAAAAAGACTGTGTGATGTTGATATTAGTTGAAATGTATCATCCCATAACTAAGCCATATATATATATATGTCAGATGCAATGTAACTAAATTTCATGTTAATTTTTAATAGCTCCATCAACATAAATTTGTGATTTATATTCAAAGCATACATGTTTTTTGCCTGAGTAGGTCAATTTTCCCACAAAGAGTGAGCCAAAATTGTGCTTTAACAGAAGTGATTTTGTTCATGTACTCTGTAACACAACTTCAAGGCCTCGAGAACTTATTGGACAAAGAGTGAGACAACCTGCAGATAAGAGACTAAAGAGCATAAAATGAAGGTAGCTTAATATGTTTGATAATTATGAAACAAATAAACTAAGTATATGATATGGTTAAAGATAATGGAAGAGGGAAAATGAGTTGATACAAGAACCACAGTTTGAGAAGCAGTCGCATAAACCAGGACCATGACCCATCACCAACCTTCTATGATATTTATTAAGAGAATCTGTATGTATCAAATGAACTAGTGAAGGAAAGATAACCAGTCTTTTGGAAAAGCCTTTTCCACCGAAATTCATATATATATAAACATGATAATAAACTATTTAAATAGTGACCGTAGTTCAGACATTTCATTGAATAAGTTGTAGGCAATAAGCAGATAGGTTAAATTCAAAGAGTTACACTACCCTGTCAATTTCCTCTANTAGGACAATGTCAATTGAACCTAAGATTAATAAAACAAGAAATCCCCAGTAGAAGCAGAAACTAACCTAAAAGATGCAAGAATAGAAAGTAAAATTGAAAATCCAAATTTACTTCAACGTGAGGGCCTTTGACGTCGAGGGCAAGATAAAGATATCTCCTCACATATAGGGAAGGCCTTCTATGATAGCAGAGCACTAGTCCAAATCTCCTCCATGAACGACTTCAAGAAGAAGAGTGATTACAATGGGACGCGTTGGTCCAGATCTAAAGCCCGATCGACGGTAGAACCGAGAAACATGATAATGCCCTGCGATTGTGTCCAAAATATCACCGAAACATACTTTACTACCACTTCGAATGTTTCCAAAATGCAACACCCTCGCCTTAATCGATATTTGGTAACGATGGAACAATGTCTTCTGAACTACACCACATATTGTTATGTGCTAATAGAAAGAAAGAAGAAACATATTAGGGTTTTCGAGTTTTGCAATTTTAGGGATTTATGAATCAACGAATAAAGGGATTACTTACCAGATGAAGGAACTTTGATAGTGTGACCGCGAGCAAAAAAAGAACGAAGCGTGATGGTCATAAAAGAATATTTTCCTCTACGACAAGTTTTCCATGATCTAAAGCATTTGTTATTTGGTGATAGAGGTAGGAGCGAGGGTTGAGGTCCTGGCTGAGGAGCATAGCCATGGAAATGTGAGGAACTTCTAAAAGCTTCGAGAGCCTCTGTGCTAAGACGTTCCTCCTAGCTTCAGGCTCCCATATCATCACCAGTGCACTCCGTGCTTCGGCTTGCAACCCTGTGCGTCAAGCATGCCGTGGGTCGCGTGTTGCGCACTCCTCTTCGTCATCATCCTCGAAGTAGCATTGTGCAAACGACTGCCGATCAAAGGCCCTTAGTGGCACGCGACTACCCTGAGTCATGCGATCGCAAACCCTTTTTCATTCCCTTTCTCAAACCCTCATTAAAGGAACACACACCTACGAACTCGTTTAATAAACATGAGACAATGGTTTGTGATCGAGAGGGAAAAAGATCTTGAGGGAAACCTGAGAAGATAAGAGATGAGAGGGAAATAGATGAGAGGGAAAGAGATCAGAGGGAAAACCGAGAGGGAAAGTTTACAATGGGATGGCTCGAGAATTTTCATGGTTCAATTTTTCAACTTTTTTTTAACTCNGTATCTAATATCCGTATGTAACAGTTTTGTTACATACGAATTCAGATCCGTATATAATTATCTATATGTAAATGCTCTTTTTCTTGTAGTGGAAGCTGCCAATGGCGCCTGGAATTCATAATAACTTAACTATTATATATTAAAATCACATATGGAACTTTATTATGTTAACAAAGTTCACTTACCTGGATATATAAGGCAAAAAGTATATTTTCTTGCCGCTTCCAAAACTTCTTATCAGATTTGTGTTGATCTGATCAAAATCATTTGATTCATGAATTGATTGGGGATCAATGAATCCATAATAATCAGAACCCCCCAACTTGTTACTAACCCCATACATATACCTGAAATNAAAAATTAACTTTGATATAAGGATACTTGATATATAAATCCATTTTATATATAAATAATTGCTCATAGACTTACATCATCCATAGCTGAATAATTGAAATATTCAACTCTTGTGTTCCCGACGCAAGCTCACTGATATCTTGGCTATGAAGGTATATTGGGACCTCAGAGCCTGTCCCAAATACATTAGCATCATACTCAACCTCCAAAGGCTTATCTTCAAGGATGTCAGCAAGTAGATGCAATGAAGCAATAGGATCATCCTCAGATAGAGGAATCTTCTCATGTGCTTGCGTCTGTTGTTATATGGAAAAATAAGATAAGTTTTGACATCAATAACCTTTAAAATTGAGAAGTGTAAAGAAGAATTTCATACCGAGGGGTCAGAAACTGAACCAATCAAATGTTTAGGCCAAGCGATAAAGGACTTGAATGCTTGTTCCACAGTGAAAATTTCATCTGTGGGCAGAGGAACTGAGGCATCTGATATGATAATTTCGTCCATTGAGACTTTCACCTCATCCTCTAATAGTTGCATACCATGAACAACAGTCGCTGACTTAAACAGTGTTCCACGAGCTACCAGGACCGTCTCGGTATCGTCTAAAATGTATAGCAGACATGGACTAGCATCGTCCATGTCATCCCCTGGGACGACTAGTGTGGAAGATTAACGATTTCCAAGTGGAAGATTGACGATTCTGATCGGTCAAAACTCTTCCCCAACATTGAAAATGGAAAATGAACCGAACGAATTTGAGTTTAATCGGTGCAAAACGATGGAAAATGGAAGCAAAGGCAGTGCGTCGTCGACGGAGAAGCAAGCAGCGTTTTCTGAAAGTGTTTCGCGATGTAAGAGACGACACTGTTCGTGATTTTTGTTTTTTTAACCTGCAGAAGAGAATATGTCGCGGTTCTACACTTAACCGCGGTCATAAAGGGGAATATGTCGCGGTTCTACACTTAACCGCGACCTATTCATCTGAAAAAAATAATTCATAATGTCATTTTTGAAATTTTTTTAAAACTATATTCCGGTTCAGTGCCCAACCGCGACATATTCTCTAAAATATTTAAAATTTACTCAGATCAAGCAATAGGCTGCGGTGCTCAGAGAACCGCGGCCTATTCCCCCTGCTACCTTCTGACATTCCCTATGTTTCAGCCCCGTGAAAAGTTGGCAGGGGAATAGGCCGTGGTTCTTTGAGTAACCGCGGCCTATTCCCCTGTTATTAAATTTTTTTTCCTGACGTGGCGTCAAAGGCTGATGGTTGACTAGGGTATATGTCGCGGTTAGGAGGGGAACCGCAGCATATATGTACGAATTATTTACAAAAGTGCCATCGTGCACCATTATACTGCGGTTTCTGGTAAACCGTGGCATAATGTGCGTTGTATAAAGCCTATTTTTTACTAGTGATTGCTTCAGTTCATAACAATTCAAAAGCATTAAAATTTACTTGAACCTTAGAGAACCCAATTGGAAGGCTAAGTTTAGAATAAACATGAGTTCTTTGTTCATCAGTTACCTCATCAGAATCACTCTCTTGGGGTCTTGTCTAGTAGAACGCCTCTAACTACTGCATCAACCAACACCATGTCTTTTTAAAGTAAGCCCTCATAAAAACCATAAGTCTAGGCTTTGAAATTTGGTGGTTGGGAAAAGTTGTACAAAGCCCGTTGAACCTTTCCCAATACTATGTCAGACCTTCCTCTTGAAATTGTCCAATGTCGTGATCTCCCCCTAAGGTAAGTTGTTGTTTTTGCTGGAAAATATCTGTTGAGCATCCTTTGTTGCATCTCCTGCCAGCCACCAAGAGGGTACTCTTGATACATAAACCAGTCTCTTACTGCATCTTGTAGGGTCATTGGAAAAGCTCTTATCAACATTGATTCCTCTGAAACCCCAACAGGCTTCATGGATGAGCACACCCAGCTAAACTCCTTGATGAGCTTATATGGATCTTCATGTGTCAGCCCATGGAACTTGCCATGGTGTAGAAAAGGCCTTTCACGTCACCGTTTAGACGTCCAACCCCCGAATATCCAACGTAAAAAATGTCTGGTGAAATTTTCGTAATAAAAACAAGTATTTAGACATAGACTATGGGGGGCCCCAATGTCTAAATATTCATATACGTCAGGCCCCCCAATTGAACGCCAAAAATGAGGTAGAAATTAATGTTTTACTATTCTTAGACGTCAAACTAGAGACCCACCAACATCTAATGTCCATTTAGACGTGAGATTGTTCCATGTAGGTGAAAAGGTGATTGTTCCATTGTTTTTGGACGTCGGCTCCTCTTATGTCGGATGTCCATAGGCTCCGCCTAAATTATTTTTTAAATTGCTTAGATGTCATATTAATAGGGGCGTTGGTGTGTGAACGAATTTAAACGTTGGGCATTGAGGGGGATCACGACTAAATCTACTTTATTACCCAAAGCGCGAACTCGTGGGCAGTTACACACAATATTCATTATCTTTCTCCTTGCGTTTTCTGTCCGCGGCTTCGCTTTTCGAGTTGCATTTTCTCTCTTTTGGACCATTTAAACTTACTTTTACTCCGATCAAATTACTCTTTGATGAATTATCTTCCATTTGAACTCACTAAAATGCATTTTCATTACGTTTTGATGCAGTTTCTGGCGTGTTCTTGGGCGGCCTTTTTTACCCTTTTTGCCCTGCGAGTTCTTGCGTGTTTGTACGTGCATTCCTCCATTTCCCTCCACTGCATCTTTAATATGCTAAGAAGGTTAGCTTTCTTATTGAAAACTTTTTGTGTATGCATGTTATTGGCTTTTGTGTATGCATGTTATTGGCTTTTGTGTATGCATGTTTTTGGCTTTTGCGTATGCGTGTTTTTGGCTTTTTGGTATGCATGTTATTAGCTTTTGAATATGCATGTGATAAAGTTTTATTGTGTTATTATGATTGGCATGTTAGATTATAAGTGTCAAATCATTCAGCGAAACTTAGTTCCTGTTTGAAATTTAACACAAAAGATTAATCTTTTAATCGTTTCTATTAAATTTTGCATTGTTTGATTGGACAGTTTGGAAAAATTATTTTTCATAATTTGATATAACATGTACGTTGGAGTTTATGGATAAGATTGATAAAATTTTGGTTTAGATTATTTGTGTTGTTCTCCGGATGCATATTTGATTGTGGTCATCCTTGACCACTCTGATTTTGTGTATTTCGAAGACCAATGCGAAATGCTGTTGAAATCTTATCAAATTTATCATGTTAGACTTCTTTTCACGTGACTTAGCAAATTATGAAAAATAATTTTTCTAAATGGGTAGGGTTAACCTTGTGAGAGTTAAAAAATTGAAATTGATGAAGTATGTTACAAACATAGTATGGATTGAAGCTGGATGAATGAACGTCGCATGAGTGAAGAATATGAGAAGGGTGTTTCGGATTTCTTCCAATATGTTGAACAAAATGCAAAGTCTGTGAATGGGACATGTTTTTGTCCTTGTGTTTGTTGTCTTGATCAAATACTCCAAGACCTAGGCAATATGTGTGACCATCTATTCATGTTCGACATAATGAGAACTTATACTGTTTGGATTTGGCATGGAGAAGTATTGGACCAGCTTACCACGTCACGAGGAACAAATTATGTTGGAGAATGGTTGAATGATCATTTAGAGGACATGATTCGTGATGTTGGTGAAGATAATTTTGGAAGAGCTAATTTATATGATTTTCTTATAAATGATTCAAAGCAACCGTTTTTCTCAGAATGCTCGAACCTTACATGATTTTTTACAACTTTGAAGTTGTTTAGTTTAAAAGCAAGGAATGGATGGACCTAGGGATGGCAACGGGTCGGGTCAGGCACGGATAGTGCCTACCCGTAACCCGACCCGACAAAAGAAAATACGCCCATTACCCGACCCGCTAACTGCACTAATACCTGCTTAAAAAATATCCGCGGATATTTTAAAACCCGCGGATACCCGCCAATATTTTAAAAAATATATTTTTATAAATTATTAAAATAAAATTTAAATAGAATTACAAAAAATATATAAAATATAATATAAATTAAATTAAATATGAATTAAAATTTAATTTTTGTTTCGATTGAATTGGTCCAAGGGTCGGTCGTCCTTCTTTGCTTTGTTCTCTTTCGATCTTCAGTCATTCCTGAGAAGGTCATTAACTCCGATGGGTTGTTGACATGCAGAAGACACTCTGACGCTCAAGTCAGATATGTTTCATAGAGAGGTCTATATTTTATTAGAATAAAAGAGGATGCTTGTACTTAGACATCAATTATATATATATAGGGCCAGTGGCAGACAAGCCCATTGATTAAGCCATTAGTGTAGTATATTTTTAGGCAATCAAACCCAATAATCAATACCGTATATTTTGTAAACCGTAAGGCAATCTGACCTATTAAGATTTGTTAATTGTCCATAAATGACAATTAATTCCGATCGGTATACTTCATATAGTACAATTTTAATTAAATTTAACCTTGAAAAATATAAATTAATGTTAATTTTAAATAAATTTAACTTAATAAAATAAAAATTAAATTTTTATTTTTATTTTTTGCGGGTAGTGGATATCCGCGGGTACGGATAGTATAATACCCGCACCCGACCTGTTTAGAAACGGTTATTAAAATACTCGCTATCCCCGGGTTTCGGATAGTAAATATCCTCGGGTATCAACTATCCGTCTAGGATTTTATCCGCGGATATCCATGGGTGCAGATTTTTTTGCCATCCCTAGATGGACCGATAAAAATTTCATAGAGTTGTTGGAGTTGTTAAAGGAGATGCTTCCAGAAAAAAATAATCTACCTATTCATAATTATGAGGCAAAGAAAAATTTATGTCCAATAGGTCTCGAATATCAAAAGATACATGTTTGTCCTAATGATTGTGTTTTGTACATAAAGGAGTTTGCTTCGCTAAAGTATTGTCCAACATGTGGTTTATCCCATTTTAAAAAGAAAAATGGCAAAAACACTGGTGATGAAGGTAATGATGGTGCACCTGCTAAGGTGATGTGGTATTTTCCTATAATACCTAGGTTGAAAAGTATGTTCTCTGTTAAAGACTATGCAAAGAACCTTAAATGGCACGTTGCTGGAAGAAAGTGCGATAATCTTCTTCGACACCCAGCTGATTCACTACAATGGAAGAAGATCGATGAGACATTTTCAAAATTTGGTGCAGATCTAAGAAACTTAAGACTTGCACTTGCAACTGATGGTATGAATCCTTATGGGAATTTAAGTAGCAAACACAGTTCATGGCCAACTATGTTGATGATATGCAATCTTTCTCCTTTGTTATGCATGAAGAGAAAATATGCGATGTTGTCCATGATGATATCAGATCCTAGACAACCTGAAAATGACATTGATGTTTACTTGAAACCTTTAATTGATGAAATGAAAATGTTGTGGGAAGAAAGGGTTGAAGTGTTCGATTTAGATGTTCAAGGAAGTTTTCATTTGCGTGCAATGTTCTTTTGCACTATAAATGAGTTCCCAACATATGGAAACTTGAGCGGTTATAGTGTTAAAGGTCATTTAGCATGTCCCATTTATGAAGAAAACACTAGCTACATTCAATTGAAGCATGGCCAAAAGACGGTATATACAAGAGATCAAAAATTCCTTCCTCGTAATCACCCTTATTATAGATTGAAAAGAGTATTTAATGGAAGTGATGAGGATGAGGTTGTGTCCAGACCCCGTAATGGTGAAGAAGTGTACAACGAAGTCAAAAACATTGACATTGCCTTCGAAAAACATCATAAAACGATCAATATTTTTTAATCTTCCATACTAGTGTAAACTTGATGTTAGACATTGTATAGATGTGATGCACGTTGAGAAAAATGTGTGTGACAGTGTCATCGAAACGCTATTAAACATGAAAGGGAAGACCAAAGACGGAATAAAATCCTGACAAGATTTGACTGACATAGGAATCTGTTTTGAATTACATCCATAGATAATTGGAAGACGCACCTATCTGCCCCCAACCTATCACACTCTTTCTAAAAGCACTAGTAAAAAAATAATTTTAACTCGCGCATTTGATACCGATTTAGTTGGAACCGAAGCAAAAAATGGTGCGGTGGCATTTTTGTAATTATTCGCAAAGGTATATGCCTCGGTTCAAAAAGAACCGATGCCTAAAACTGGCGTGGTGGCATTTTTGTAATTATTGCAAAAGTCTACGACCTCAGTTGTTCAGAGAACCGAGGCATAAAATAACTGATTTTTTTAGAGGGTTTAGGCTTTGGTTCTTTATAGAACCAAGGTGATAGACTCTTATTGCCTCGGTTAAAAAATAAATGAGGTAATAACATCTATTTAGGGTTAAATTTTACGAACAAATGCATTTTCAAACAGAAGTTTTTCTGTGTATGGTCTGCAACGTGCTCTCTTCCATTTTCGCAGCCATCCTCTTCAACTTTTCTTGCTTTTTTCTTTCATTTTACGTTGATTAAGTGCTAAGGTATGATTTTATTTCATTTTGACTTATTGATTTTGTGCACAAGTGTTATTTAACTCTTTGAATAGACGCTCTAGGATGTTCATTTCGTTCAACCCCAAACTCACCTTTGAGGTTAGTTTCGTTTTAGGTTTTTCAAGTTTTTATTTGGTTGATTGTTCTTCATACATCATACACATCAAAACATAGATATATGTAAAACCGAGACTATGCTCAAACAAACTCTAACTGAAATGAAAATTTGTATGAAGAATCAAAAAATCATGAAATCACCTCACAAAAATTTTCAACTCAAAATTCAAAATGTAACGATTTTAACTATTTTTTTTAAAGTTTGAAAAAAAATCTCGATAAATAGAAAACAATGTTTTCTGCATTTGTTTGTGTTTCTGGGATATTTTTTTTTTCATATGGTTTATGTCATACAAAAACAATAATTTTTTTAAAAAAAAATTACTTTAGACCACGGTTCTGGTAAAAACTAAGGCAAAAAAGGGTCTATTACCTCGGTTCTAGATCCAACCAAAACAATAGACCCTTCAATTAATTAATTTTAAGGGTCTATGACCTCAATTCAAACTTGAACCAAGGCAATAGACCCAATTTTTTTTATTTTTCTATTCGCTTTACTACTTTGGGTTTTTTGAATCGTGACGTTTTGCCTCGCCTATATATACCTCGGTTGTAGAACAGCTGTTATAAACCAAAACAACCGAGAGGCAATATCCCTTAGTTTCATTAGTGAGAAGAGAAACAAAGTTTTTGTAACTCTTTAAGAAGTGTGAAGGTTCCACAAGTTTATTCTTCAAATATTAATAACCTTGTTTATATGCTAGAGTTAAAGTTAGTTGGTTTAAAGTCTCACGATTGTCATGTATTAATATAACAATTGTTACCTGTTGTTATTCGAGGCATATTACCTGCTTCAGTTAAATGTATTCTGACACGTCTGAGTTTGTTCTTTAATGTCATTTGCAAGAAAGTTGTTGACCCTCAAGGTTCAGACCAATTGGAAAATGAAGGAATAAGACTACTATGTGAATTGGAGATGTATTTTTTCCACCTTCTTTTTTTGATATCATGGTTCATTTGATTGTTCATCTAGTTAGAGAAATTTAAATATGTGGGCCAGTTTTCTTAAGGTGGATGTACCTTATTGAAAGATAAATGAAAATCTTAAAGAGATATGTCAAGAATCAGTATCGACCAAAAGCTTCAATCATAGAAAGATACGTTGTAGAAGAAACCGCTGAATTTTTTTCAAGTTATATGCCAAGTTGTTAACAAGTGGGTCTTCCTAAGAACAGACATGAAGGAAAACGTGAAGATAAGGATGTTCGAGGTATGAGAATAAAGTGTTAATAGAAAAGAAGTTGATCAAACTTATTTGTACATTTTAAACAACAGATGTGATTTCTTACATTTCTGAACATGTTAATGAAATAAAAACATCACACCAAAAAATGAATGAAAAATGGCATCTTAATGATGTCGGAGGTTGGTGAAATTTCCTGACGTTAGGTTTCCATTTTCTGCTGTTGTTGTTATCATATTGCTACCATTATTTTCTACATGTACTAAACCTTTGTCCTCCTTCTTTGATGCAGAATTGAATTGAACGAACAGAAGAACCATAGTAGAAGTTGTAATTCCGTCCAAAATAAATTCAAAATCCATCTCCATTACATCAGTGGAACTGGGCCTGAAAAGCAAGAAAAAAAAAAAACAAATAAAAAGGATAATGATGATAGAAAGAGTTGAAGTGTGGATTTTATACTGAGGTTTGACACGTTCGTTCACTGTGCCACTTAAATGCAAACTAAACTACTTTCTCTATTCATCTTATTTTATCTATCATTTTCTTACATAGAAATAATGTGATACAATGAATTTATTTCTTTGCGTGAAACTCTTCCTTTTCTTTCATTTTTTTTTTTATTTTGCAAGATAATTTCTTCTGTTTAATAGGGCAATTCTAAAAAATATTAGAAAATTTTATTCTAAATAAGATTTTGAATTTAATTTTGTGCATGCATGGAAAAATATAAATCTAAAGAACTTCATATGGCGGCTATAAAACCAACTTCATATGAAAAAAGTTACTGTGGTAGTTTTTCCCTATTAAAAATCTATTGTCTTTCATTGATTGTTAAATGGTGTGGTTGTCAACCAAATTTTTCCTTATTAAAAATCTATTGTCTATTGTCTTTCATTAAAAATCTACTGTCTGTATAGGTTGTATTTTAGTTCTTTAGGTGAAGGATTTGTATTCATAGTTGTAGTTTTGTTATATATAATATGTAATGTTCATATTACTTACATTTTTAATTTTTGTAAAAAATTAGTATTTAAAATGCAAATGAAAAATTTGGTATTTAAAATACAAACTAAAAATTTTCAATAAAAAAATTTAATTAATTAAAATATTTATATGATTATAAAATCTTAATATTTCATTAAAAAAATAACAAAATATCTTAAAATTTTATAAAAAATTAAAAAAAAACTATAAAACAAATTAAACATTAAATAATTCAAAACAAAAAATTTAATCAAATTAATTAATTAAATAAATTAATATTACAAATAAAATACTTTAAATTCTAAAAAATTAAAAATAAATAAATAAATATTAAATAATTACAAACTAAAATTTTTAATTCAAAATAAATTTAGTTAATTAATATATTTATATAATTATAAAATCTTAATATCTTATTAAAAAGAATAACTGAATATCTTTAAATTATAAAAAGTTAAAAAATTATAAAAAAATAAAGAATTAATTAATTCAAAAAAAATAATCAAAATATACTTAATTAATTGATTAGAATGAGAGTTGTGTGAGAAGAAATAAAAGAGCTGTACACGGACAAAGAGAAAGTGAAAGGAAAGAGAGAAATGAAAAAAGAAAATATTAATATTTTAATTACAAGGCATAATGAGAATTTTAAAAATATTTGGAAGTCCAAACCGACCATGGAAGTGCAGGATGAAAGCGGAAAGCAATATGTGTAAGGTTTAAACCCTCATTTGGTCTTCATATTTGTATGTCCATCTCAATTTGGTCATCATATTTTTTTTGTCTTAATCGGGTCCTATTACTTGTAATAATGAGGCAATTAAGCCCTCTCCTTAAGTTTTCTCTTACGGTGTTAAAAGATACTGAAGTGTATTTTTTTAAAAATGATGTGGCATTATAGATTAAATTGAATGGATTATATGTTAATTACACGTGGAAAATAATTAGAATCACACAACCGTCTCTCCACCAAACTCACCCCAACCCCAACAACCACCTCAACCACATCACACAACTGTCTCTCCACCAACTCGTTCACTGGATTCATCATCAATGGGAAAGTAAAGAACAGGTTGATGCAAAGACCCAACTGCACCAAACCACTTATCATGCCTGGTCCAAGATTCGTAGTGATAACCCATTGAGTTTCTTCACCAAAAGCAAAGTAACCCAAAACCAGCAAATGCTGCAAACAAAGAAATCAGAAACATTGCCGCACCCAAAACCCCACCAAATTTCTCCTTATCTTTTGCCTCTGATTCCAGCGGCAAAATCATTCCTATCCCTTCAAACGCATACACTACCACCCCTAAACCGTAGAAAAACACCAACGCAGAAACCGCAATGAGAAAACCTTATCATGACATCAACGAAAAATTTGCCGGGAGGGCCCCCAATGGCATACCCCAAATCACCAAAAGAGTTGAGATGAGGGAACTCCTCCTTGGATTCAAGCTTTCGGATGAGTGCGCACGAGGAGCATCATGCAGTGGTAAGTGAGGAAGGCGATTAGGAAGAGCATGAGCAAACCCGTGACCCATGTCAGTACTCTCTATTGTGTGCAATTTGGTGGTTTTCTGCCCTCTGGAGGAGAATGTTCACCAAGCCGTGATGAATCTGGAGGTGAAGAGGGTTGTTTCCGGAGAAGGGTTCACCTGCAAAAAAAAACAAACCCAAACCCCCCAAATTGGTTACGGCTCTGTTCATTCCCAACCATCGAAAGGAATTGAGTCCTTAGGCAAAAAACGTATACACAATAGAAATCAGAAACCTATCTTTAGTCTCCATGCATCTGGAATTGGATTGATACCGAGAGAAGGAGGATTTTAGGGCTGTGAGAGTTCAGAGAGGAGAGTGACGGTGGCACCTCTGTTTGGTCACAGCGGGAGCAGTGGTATCCTGGGTATAAGAGGGCGGAGGTGGATGCAGAACCGCCGTACACGATGCGGCTTCCTCCGGCGTGGACGGCGACGGCGACGACTGGTTTTGCTGTAGCGGCGAAGACGTGACGTGAAGGAGCATGGTGTTTCCCTCTCGTGTGAGGAAGAGAAGGAGGGAGAGATCGGAGTGGTCGCCGACAATGACTTTGATGGCGACCAGCGACGCTGATGACATCCTGGCTCCCGGCTTGCGGTGGCCAACTTGGCGGAGGCGGCAGCACGCAGGCGGAGAGGGCGAATTCCCCATTTGGATTTCGTTGGATGAGAGACTCTAGGTCTCAATTTCTTTTCCGGAGTGAATGAGGCTGGGAATGGTTAAATCCCTAATTCCTTTAAATTATTGTTTTATGATTCAATTAAAAGACCTAATTCCACCTCAAAAGTTTTATTTTATATATTTATATTCCACGTATATAAATTCTTATAAGTCAACCAATTCTCTGTCCACCACGTCATCAATAACAGACGACGTTAGTCATTAGTTAACAGAGAGAGCTTAATTGCCTCATTTTTACAATTATAGGACCTAATTGAGACAAAAAAAAATATGACGACCAAATTGAGATTGACATACAAATATGAGGACCAAATAAGGGTTTAAACCTATGTGTAATAACGAAGGACCTTTCCCCGGTTGAATTGGCTGCATATTCATATCATGTTCAAGAATATTGGTTATTAGCAAAAAAATTTAAATTAAAATTTAATTTACTTTTGTATTAACTTAAATTTAATTAAAATTAAAATTAGTTTATCTATGATTAAATTTTTATTATATTTTATATTTTGTAATTTTATTATAAAAACTTGTAAAATATTTTTTTTATATATCCAATAGTATAACTTATATATATTTTTCAAATAGATATATGATAAATAATAAAACGGATAACAAATTAATTTTTTTTGTATGAACAAATACTATTTGTATCGATTCATTATCTCCTAATTATGATCAACTAATATAAATTAAACTAATATTAAAAGTAGATTTTATATTATGTTGTGTAAATCAATACTAAATTAGATAAATTTTAACATATAATTATCGAACTAAGTAGATTGTAAACTGTTTTAATTAAAATATTACCTGATGTTAGCTAAGTTGATCTCTTAAAAATTTATACTAATGTCACCCTTTTAATTTCACATTTACATGTTATGTAAAATCAACATAAATAATTATTTAACGTTGACTTTTTCTCTATACTAAATATTTATTTTCTAATAATGATTTAAGAGATTTTTGTTTAATTTTATAGTTAGAAAAACTTTATAATTTTAATAAAAAATTCTTAAAACATATATCTTGAGTACACTTTTCTGTCCAAAAAAACAGTTATTGCTCATCCATCTCCTTTTATTTTGTAACTTCTGTAGAAAATTTAACCTTATTAATATCTCTTGCAAAAATGCTTATTATCTATTTAGGTGCTTACAAAAATTATATTAGATAATTTTATTTTTTTTATAAAAGATCTCATTCAATATTAATAAATAATAAAATATAAAATTAAATATAATAAAGAATAAAAAGAATATTTTTCTTTTGCTTTTTTAATTTACTTATCATTTACCATTTCTGTTTATCTTTCCCTATTTTTAGTTTTTTTTTTTTTACTTTTGAGAAAAAGAATATATACAAATTTATTATTTTTGTTGTCATTTCTCCCATGCTTTATTTATGAAAAAAAAAGGTAATTCTATAGTCACTTGATACTAAAATATTAATTTTTTATTTTTTATTTTATGAATTATTTCGAATGATAATTTTTCATGACAAAAAAAAAAGAAAAAAAGTAACTATTATATATTTTTCCATAATTCGTTTTCAATTATAAATTAATTATTATATATTTTTCTTTTAGTAATTATGTTCCTTAATATTTAATTAGATTTTAATAATTTATATTTTAGTCTTTAACTTTTTTCAAATTAGATATATTTATGAAGAATAAAAAAGTAAATTAATTTTTTAAAAGTGATAAAAAAATACATGAAAATATAAAAAAATTCAATTTTTTTTTGAGTATTTTGAAACATAAAATTAATAATCTTTTTCTTTGTTATATTAGTGATGACTAAATACATAAATTTTTTTAACATATTTTAAATTACGCAATTTAGAATACACTAAAAATGGGAGGTGTAGATATAGTTTTTGTGACATCCCAATAATATACGACATGCATATATAATCTATAGACGTCATTCATTTTAATAAAAGAAAGCAATTAGAGATGTACTTGAAACATTAGGAGTACAGTCATCCTTGAAATGGCTGAAGATTTAAACTTAAAGTGCTAGAGAGTATCTCAAAATAACTTATGTGGAAAGTATTTCAAAAGAGGGTAAAAGAACTAAGAGAATTAAAGCTTAGAGAACTAAGCAGCAGCATTGTCGTCCCCATCAAGAGCTGTTTCTAAAGTATTCTCCTCGCCATCTGCTCTCATCCAAGTGGATGATCATCGCAAAGGAAACAGATGCAAACGTGGCACAAACACAAGCAATTGCAAGGGTGAGCTAATTATATAAAAAACATATAATTAAGAGCATGTACATACAAGTGATTAATTTAAAGCAACCAGGATAAAACATCCATCCTATCATGTTAAATACTAGACTTGACTCGTCCGAACTTTAGAATGATACTCGAGCTATGGCGGGTCATGCACCCGTGGTAGCTTGTGATACTTAGGCTCCCCCGCCCTGCCACACTCACGAGGTTAGTCTAATCCGGCCCTAGAGCATGATGGAAGCCTCCAAGACTAAGACCTCCCACTACTCCTCACCACATGGTTCAGTCCTCTCTACGTGAGAAGAAAGACCATTGGAGCGTCAGGAAGACCCCCAAGACTGAGCTCCTACTTTCATTCTAAAACACTAAGAATCTCACCAAGTGATTCTACATTTGATAAGCAACCATGAAATCATGTTTCAGTCTTTCCCAATTCACACACCTTTGAATTATAATTAAACCACATGTTTAAGCCTTAAAGATCAAGTCATATGTACCAGAACATGCTCCACAACCACTTCCAATCATCTCAAATAAACAATACTATCATGTTATCTCAATCACACTACAAAACTCTACAATTTCTTGTAAAATAATACATCCCCACAGGTAAAATTTAATATCATACGTAATCTTTACTACTAATTTTCTCTAAAATAATAATAATTTAATATAATTTATTATCGTATTTACTCTCTTGCATCTCATACTTTCTTTTATATATAAATATTATGATAACAATTTATATCATACATACTTCCCTGCATCTTATATATCCCTATTATATTAATATAATATATATCATGCTTTCCTAACTTATATTTCCATATTATATATATATGTATGTATGTATGTATGTATCATACTTTTCATATTCTAACACCCCAAATTTGTGATAGGCACCTATTTAAACTTATCTAGATGGATTTTACCAATTATACAATGATTCTAAAGTTGTTTTGGCTTGAATTTAACTTCAAAACATCGTATCCTATGACTTATGGACTCTAATTCAATTATGTCATTTTTAATGTGTTTTTGTTCGGTTTAATAGCCAATTTTGTCTCTAGTTTTGTTGACAAATCTCAATTTAGTCCCTCGTTTTAAAAGTGATTGAAATGGGTCCTTACTTTCAAAATTTTGAATCAAATTAGTCCCTTCCGTCAATCAGAAACAAACAACCTTAAGGGTTTGATGATTTGGGAGAAGAGATATTATTTTATAGATATATCTATAAAATAATATCTCTTATGCCAAATCATCAAACCCTTAACACCGTTTGTTTCTGTTTAACAAAAGGGAATAATTTGACTCAAAATTTTGAAAGGGAGGACCCATTTTAAACACTTTTAATATAAGGGACTAAATTGAAATTTGTCAACGAAACTTGGAAAAAAATTGGTTATTAAACTGTTTTTGTTCAATTTTATCTGCCTAACAAGTCACAACTGACTTGTCTAAACTGCCCAAACAGATCAAATGCACTCATTACCCAAAATACACAAAATCACCATCCAAATAGGTTACAATGCTCCCTTAATTATGAAACTGCCTGCTAAGTTATTTAACACTACAAAATGCTTACTCCCAACCTCACCTCACTACCAAATTGGTCACCGGAGAGGGTTCAAATGTCTAAATGCATCAGATTCACCTTCGGCGCTAGCACATATGACTAGTCACAACTGACTGGACCAGACTAGGGCTGCTCTATGATCAGGGATGTGCCAACTCAGGTTTTTAAGTCCCCTCTATCATACCAACAAAGAAAGGCTCTCAAAAAGTTATAATTGCTTTATTTGAGTTATCTAAACTAGTTTGTTTTGTTCTAAACCTCAAATGCTCAATTTTTTTATATTTTACTCCCCTCTCACAGTAATATGAAACAACTGTTAAATTTAGAGAAGATTGAGCCAGAAAACTGTGTCCCCTCTTGTTGGAGAACTTTCATATATATACAAATAATTACAATCTGTCAAGCTGATTTTCAGCCCACCAAATAAGCTAAAATATCATATACATTTATTACATTTAATTATCCTAATTAAGAGAATAACCAGCCCACTAAATAAGCTAAAATATCATATACATTNAGCTAAAATATCATATACATTTATTACATTTAATTATCCTAATTAAGAGAATAACCAGCCCACTAAATAAGCTAAAATATCATATACATTTATTATATTCAATTATCCTAATTAAGAGAATAACCGTTACAAATAAATGTATAATTGCATATCTTTTCCATTCATTCTATTGACATCCCCCCTCAAATTGATGCTAGTGAATCTACAAGCATCAATTGCCAAGTAGAAAATTGTGACGCTGGCGTGGCAATGATTTAGTGAAAATGTCAGCTATTTGAATAGTTGTGGAGACATGTGGTAGAGTGATGACCCTACGATCATATGCTTCTCGGATAGAATGACAGTCGACCTCAATGTGTTTCGGCCGTTCATGGTAAACTGGATTTGCTGGAATCTGTATAGCACTGGTGTTATCAGCATGTAATGGAGTGGGTTGTGCTTCAGAAACTCCAAGCTCTGTAAGTAGACCACATAGCCATGTTATTTCAGAACAAGTAGCAGACATTGCGCAATATTCTGTTTCAGTGGATGACTCTGAGACTGAGTCTTGTTTCTTACATTTCCATGAAATAGGAGCATTCCCTAGGAACATACAACAGCCAGTAGTTGATCTCCTAGTGTCTGGACAACCAGCCCAATCAGCATCACTATAAGCTTGGAGTTGAAGAGATGAATTACCAGGAAAGAATAAACCACGACTTGAGGTGCCAAGGAGATATTTAATGATACGCTGTACTGCTGAAAAATGGAAATGCCTTGGAGAATGCATGAACTTACTAACAATGTGTACAACATAAGAAATATCAAGGCGAGTGATAGTCACATAGATGAGACTACCAACTAGTTTCCGATATTGAGTGGGATCATCAAGAAGCTCTCCTTCATGTCGCCTATATTTAACATTAACTTCCATTCGAGTGTCAACAGGGGTAGCATTGGTGAGTCCCACTAGCTTGACCAAATCTTGAATATATTTATGCTGATTTACAAAAATACCTTTAGGATGGTAATGGACCTCTAAACCCAAGAAATAATTGAGATGACCTAACTCTTTCATGTGAAAAGTTGAATTCAACATTTGTTTGATTCTAGAAATAACATCTTGATCAGAACCAGTGACCACAATGTCATCCACATAAACAAGAAGTACGACGATCCCTTCAGGAGTCCGTTGTAGGAAGAGTGATGGATCATACTGACTTTGATTGAAAGAAAAACCAAGAAGAGTGGAGCGAAACTTTTCAAACCATACTCTTGGGGCCTGCTTCAAGCCACATAAAGATCGTTTCAATTTGCAAACAGTATTCGGGAAGAGAGTCGACATACCACCAGGAAGTGTGATGTAAACTTCCTCCTTAAGGTCACCATGGAGGAATGCATTTTTGACATCCATTTGATGTAATGGCCAAGATTTGGATGCAACAAGAGCAACGATAGTTCGCAGAGTGGTCATTGATAAGTTGATATTTTATTGATTTCACTTAGTTTATTGTGCTAAAATTAATCAGGGAATTGTGCTTAATTGTCCGGTATTTTCCCGTTTTTCCTAATTATGCTTAATTTGACCGGAAATTCTAATTTTAATTAATTTGAATTTTCTGAGCTAATTATTTGCATTTTTATTTTTAGGGAAAATTTTGGAAACACAATTTAGGACATTTGGAGTACACCAAATAAATTCAAGACTCTCCATTTAGAAATTTTAAATTTTAGTTGTATTGTAATTTTAATAGTTTAAACTTTTTAGACAAGCTTGTGCACATTGGACCAATTTTTGACAAAAACATGATGGGCCTAAATAGTAAAAAAACACTTGGCAACTTTAGGATTTTTAGGATGGACCCCACCCTAATTTTTAAGGACACATGGCCCTTAGAAAATGGCATTAGTCGTCACTTACATTTTTTGGCCAGACCAAGAGTTCTTTTTCCTTTGGCTGCTGGAACGTTTCTTTTACCATGTTAGCTATCTTTGATTATGGATGAATGAAGAAAAAGGAGAAAAGCACTGGGAAGAGACAATGGAGGGGTACTGATAGGAGAAGCAGCAACCGCTACGCTTGTTTCATTTTTTATTTTTAGCTTTGAACGTTTTTATTATAGCTTCTCTGGAACCATGTTTAAGCACATAAATTTTGGTTGAAGGAAAAATAGGTGCAGCCACCACACCCTTTTTACTAAGCTTTCGTTAATTTTTATTTTGAATGCACATCGTTTTTGGATTTTGGAGGAAATAGTTTGGCACTTTTACTTTTCTTGGAGAATGAACACTGATTGGTGCACACGATGCTGAATTAAAATTGGTTGGAGTATAGTTGCACGGATACCACAGGATGATTGATTGAAGAAGGAGCTGCACAATTATTTTTCTTTCTTTATCATGGAGTCATATTCCATTTGAATGGAATTTTTACTCTGTTTTTTTTTTTATTTTATTATTCCAAAAAGGTGATGATACAATTTCCTTTGAAGAAAATGAAAACGGTGAATTTATTTTAAAATAAAGAATTCATATCAATTTCTAGCATTTAAGCGGTATTTGATTTTGCACTTTTAGAATAACAGTTGTTTTCATTTAGGAACGGTACATTTGGTGATTTATTTAATAGTTTTTTTTTTTAATAATTGGTTTTATCTTCTTCAATGATTTCATATTCTATATATACTAGAATACATTCAGCCTTAAGGTAGCTACCCGTTTATCTTAGTTTACTATTTCATTCACTTGTTTTAGATTTTATTTATTAACCTACTCATACATTTATTCTACTTTACTGCTNACACGTTTTTGCTTCCCCGTGATGAATGTGCATTTTACTTTTTAGTTNAAGCNTTGNATTTTAATAGCTTTAGTTATCTTTNGATATTTAGNTGTTGCANTGTTCAGTTTAATGTTTTCATTCACTTTAATGCTTTCAATTATGTTTGTTCGGTTGTGTTTAATGTTTATTNTTAACTTCGTCATTGNATTCACAAAACCTTTCACTCAACAACCCCCAACCTTCGTGTTTGACTTGATTCTTGAACTGCAAAATTGGTCCTTGAGAGACGACCTAGGAGTCACTTCCTAGCTATATTGCATTTCTCTTATGCAATCAAATTTGTATGGGCTGCAACACCCATCAAATTTTGGCGCCGTTGCCGGGGACCAACGATTCAGTTTTAGGTCTTTTGTTGTGTTAGTGTGTGTTGTGTTTTGTCTTGTGTTGTGAGTGTGATGTTCTGTTTTGTGTGTTCATCATTGTGTGTTGCATTTAGATAGCCTTAGTTGCATATTTTCATTGCATTCTTCTTTCCCCCATTTCTTTCTACATGTCTACCTATTTTCATTTTGTGAATTCTGCTTCTTCTACCTGTGTCTATGATTATGACTCTCCTTCCGGATATAACTCTGATATTAGTTCTCATGCATATTCTGCTGACTTTTATGTTGAGAACAATATGACTCATCCTCTCATTCTTGAGAGTGCTCCTAGGGAGCCAGCTTTACTTAATGAGGATGATGTTCATTGCGTTCTCACCTCTGGACTGATACATTTGCTGCCTAAGTTTCATGATTTTGCAGGTGAATGCCCACATAAACATTTGGAGGAGTTCCACACCATTTGCTCTTCAATGAAACCTCCTCATGTCCCTGATGATCACATACATGTTTTTAAGGGCATTTCCGCATTCATTACAAGGAACAGCAAGGGATTGGCTTTATGGTCTTCCTCCAGGATCCATCACTTCTTGGGAAGGTCTTAAGCATATGTTCTTGGATAAATTATTCCCTGCTCAGTATGGTTACAACAACGATCCTGGATGGAATGACCCTAACTTGGGATGGTATGACGCTCCACAGCAATATCAACCATATCAGAATACTTCTATGCCTCCATCAGTCCAGCAATACCAGAGTCAGCAGCATGATGCTCCTGCCTAAATAGCTCCTCAACCTTCTACTTTTGAGCCTACATTGAAGGAGTTACTTAGGCAGATGGCCATGCAGAACATTCAGTTCATGCAAGAGACCAGAGCGTCAATTCAGAGTTTGAGCAACCAGATGGGGCAGACGACCACTCAGCTCACTGAGGAACAGTCTTATGTTTCAGAGGAATCACCATTTCAGGTTGTTCAGCTTCCAGATGATGTTGATGCCATCCACATAGGAGATGGGGAGCAGAGTCATGAGCTTAGTATTGTGCCACCTACATTTCCAACCTCCTATGTCCCTACTTTTGCACCTGAGGAGACTGATGAAGAATTGGAGGACCAGGCTGATATTAGCAACACTTTTGAGATAGGTAAACCATTTTCACCTTCCACCACTCTTCCAATCTTCAGTGAAGTGGAGGTAAACATACCTATGATTGATTCTGTTGTTGATGATTATGTTATTGATAGGTATGTTGATGATTATGTTGTTGATGAGCCTGTTTTTAATTCTCCCTCTTTGCATGATGAGAAACAACTTTTGCCATCTTGTCTGAATGTTTGTTCTCCATGCACTGAACATGAATCTGAGCCTGTTATTGATATTGTTTCTAAATTTGAAAATGATTCATGTTCTGAGGGTTTATCTGAGGTTCAACCTGTTACACTGGGATTGGGTGTTATACCCCTACATGTTATTTCTGTGGAGCCACAGTGCACTAACCATGTTGCAGGAGGTACACATGAATTTGACAAACAAGCACCCATAGTGGAAGACAAGGGTGCCAGTGTACACAAAAGCTTGAAGATTAATATGCACCAGCTGAACCTACTCATCAACAATCACTGCTTCTTAGATCCAGCTGTGGAGGACACCTCCTTGCTTGATCAAATCTGGCGACTGAAGCAGTTCCTCCTCAAGACTTCTTGGCTGAATCCAATGGTGGAAGACATCTCCCTAACAGTCCAAAATTGGCAACTGCCACCATGATCAGGGGAGTTTTCCTCTTTTCCCTTCTACCCCTTTCCTTACTTTTATTGCCCTTGTCCTTGATCTGTTGGCTGTTTTGATTTCTGATCTTATGATTGTGACACACTGAGGACATTGTGTAGTTTAAGTGTGGTCTATTGGGGGAGATTTCTATTTTCATTGGTAGTTTATGTTTTTTGCATTAAATTTTTTGTTTTCTAGGTAGTTTTTGTTGTGTCTTTTGTACTGTTTGCATTTTCTCTTGATTTCTGGACTTTGTTTAGGTTGTAGACGTGTCTCTCACTCCATTGATACTCTGATTGGCTTGAAATCCTTGCTTTTCTTTGCTTGGAAAGATGATTATGATGTTTGAGAGGGTGATTGATTGTGACAGAAATACCCTGTGTGAGATTTGAGCCACTTTATGTTCTTTCTTGTGTGATATGTCTCTTGATTGCTTGCACATATGCCTTGGCTTGACTCTTTTTGATGTTTCTTGATTGATATGCATGTTTGGAAGTGATAAAGGCAGTTTTGTTCGTGAGCCTTTCTAGCCAAATGAGCCTACATTGTTGTGATCCTTTGATAGCCCCTTTGAGCCTTTACTTTCCCCATTTCTTTGTTGTGAAGCTCATACACTAGCCCTATGTGAAAAACCATGATTACCTTAACCTTAGGGAATTTTGGAGCTTTGAAATTGTTTTGGGAATAAGTGTGGTCTTCCGGGGGATTCAGATGAATTGGCTAGAAGGTTCCTCTTCTTGTTTTTGTTTTGTAAATATGTTGTTGTTAAATATAGTGAAAATTATATATTGGAATTAATCCCTTGTGATAAATACACACATAGGGTTCTCTATTTATAATAGAAGAAATATGGGCTAAGCCCAAATACAAATGAATATGTAAGAATAAAATAAAATAAAATAAGAATAATGTTTTCCTAATAAACATATAGGGACTATATTTCCCTAATTAACATAAACACAATATAAACTAAATATAATATCTCTAACACTCCCCCTCAAGCTGGAGCATACGGATTGTATGGACCAAGCTTGGAATAAATAAACTCAATTTGTAATATATGATCGGTCTTCAAGAGTGTGCGGCAAACAGATGCACAATCCCATGTCGACGAACAACTAAAAATAATTTATTGCGAAACTTCAAATAGCATCATGAAACTTCAAGTGGAATGACTTTGACAAAGGAGAACAACAACAAACTCCAGGGACTAGATTGCCATCAAGTAAGGATGGGGCTTGCATCAAAATTGTAGGGACTGCCATCACTGACTTATGGGGCCTGTAGTGGCTAAAAGCAACAAAACTACAGGGAATGCCATCACTGACTGATGGGGCCTGTAGTGGCTAAAAGCGACAAAACTACNGGGAATGCCATCACTGACTGATGGGGCCTGTAGTGGCTAAAAGCGACAAAACTACAGGGAATGCCATCACTGACTAATGGGGCCTGTAGTGGCTAAAAGCGACAAAACTACAAGGAATGCCATCACTGACTAATGGGGCCTGTAGTGGCTAGAAGTGACAAAACTGCAAGGACTGCCATCATTGACTAGTGGAGTCTAAAAGCCTGAAACCTGGCTGGAAACATACTCCCCCTCACGACGAACGGCGGAAATGACGGCGCGCCGATGACAGAACGTGAAAGTGGAAGATCATAATGAGCTCTTATTCATCAAAGCACCCAAAAACAAATCTGACAGATTTGACAAAGGGTTGGTGAAATTGTTTCAAACCATAATTTTAGTGTTGAAATTTCTTGGTGTTAACCACTAACGATCCTTGAAGACCTTTCAGAATAGAGAAGAAGATAGCGGAAGCAGTAGAGGTAGGACTAGGTGTTGGTGCATCAGTGGCACAAGTGGCAGAGATGATGGTCGGAGACGGTGGCCGGAGATGACGGCCAGAGACGGTGGCCGCAGGAGACGGTGGCCGACGGCGGCAGACTGCCAGTGACGGTGGCCGGAGACAGTGGACAGCTGGCAAGTGGCGGCTGGTGGCGAGCGGCAACGGGCAGTAGCGGACAGCAACACCGGACAGATGCGAGACAGAAACTAAAGATTGCCCATTGAAGCATCAAGGCACAAGTTGAAAAAGAAACTTTTAGGGGGGGCCGCCGGTGGCCGCGGCCACCGGCGACAACAAAGACAAAGTAGAAAAGGATCAGAAAACCTGCTCTGATACCATGTTAAATATAGTGAAAATTATATATTGGAATTAATCCCTTGTGATAAATACACACATAGGGTTCTCTATTTATAATAGAAGAAATATGGGCTAAGCCCAAATACAAATGAATATATAAGAATAAAATAAAATAAGAACAATGTTTTCCTAATAAACATATAGGGACTATATTTCCCTAAGTAACATAAACACAATATAAACTAAATATAATATCTCTAACAGTTGTGTATCTTGTCTCTTAGAGTTGTGTTCTGAAAAGAGAGAAATGAAAAGAGACAAGATGAGAAATGAAAAAAAAAACAGAAAAATGAGAAAAAAAAATTGTGAATAATGGAGTCAAGAATAGGATTGAATTAGAGGTTTTGGGTGTGATTTCACTTGTTCCCCATTGCTCCTCTATTTCTTTTGGTTTGTAGCTTCTCATCCATATTTATCCTCCCTTGTCCTTGGCCTCATTGCATCCATAAAAGGCCTTTTGATTTGAACATGCATATATGTTTGAGTGTTGATATTAGAGGCTTGCCAAGTCTATTTGTGTTTGCTTTCTTGAGTGCATTGAGTTGACATTGTTTACCTTAGACACTTGAGAGAAACACTGATAGTGTGCATCTGTGAGGTTCTGTTATTTTTGATTTCTCTCTCGAACTGATTGATCATTTTGTCATGCTTTGAACAGCTTGGATGATTTCTTGAGTATCTGCTCTCTTTGATTCTGTGTGGATATTGTCTATTACTTTTCCTTGTCTAGATTTCTTGAGGACTGTAATTCTGTTTGTTTCTATCCCTGTTAATTTTTTTTGTCTGTCTACTGAGTCTGTGTCAATTCCCTTATGTCCGTTGAACTGTTCCCTGTTTTGCGGCTTGATTTTGCCCAGGAGTGCAAAAGACTAAGTGTGGTCTATTTTGATNAGTCGATATTTTATTGATTTCACTTAGTTTATTGTGCTAAAATTAATCAGGGAATTGTGCTTAATTTTCCGGTATTTTCCCGTTTTTCCTAATTATGCTTAATTTGACCGGAAATTCTAATTTTAACTAATTTGAATTTTCTGAGCTAATTATTGCATTATTATTTTTAGGGAAAATTTTGAAAACACAATTTAGGACATTTGGAGGACACCAAATAAATTCAAGACTCTCCATTTAGACTTTTTAAATTTTAGTTGTATTGAAATTTTAATAGTTTAAACTTTTTAGACAAGCTTGTGCACATTGGACCAATTTTTGACAAAAACATTGTTAACTCATTGGCAAGTGTACCAAATCGTTCAAGTAATAAAACTGGTAAGACCAGGTATCGTTTTCCCAAGAGACTTGTGCAACACATGACAATTATTCCTTTTATAACTCAATTAGACATCAAAGTGCACAAAAACAACACAAGAAACTCTTTTT
>NC_028351.1:32037941-32046313 GCF_000741045.1 Vigna radiata var. radiata | reverse complement strand
TTTGTGACCCATCTTCTTCCTCAACCCAAAAGGGGCAAAATCACCATTGAAGAAGCTTGAAGACCCAAGGAGGAGTGAGAGAGCTTCCCAACACCCCAAATAGCCTCCAAGGGCCTCTTCAATCTCTCTAGGTGAAGAATGAAGTGTAGGAGGAGAAGAATCCCCAAAAGTCGCGAGACCCATGTTTAAATAACCCATTTTTGACACATCAGCGGAAAGTCGCGCCCAGCGCCCCCTTCTGGGGCGCTCGGGTGCCATAAAAACACATAACAGCGAATCAAAGGGCGCCCAGCGCCCCCTAGGGGCGCCTAGGCGCCAAATTTGCAGAAAAACAACAACTAGGGGCGCCCAGCGCCCTTCTAGGGGCGCCCAGGCGCCATATATGCAGAAAATCAGCAGCCAGGGGTGCCCAGCCCCCTTTTGGGGGCGCCCCAGCCCGGACAGCTTTGACAGCATTCTAAAATTCAGGCTCTTGCGCGATTCCGAAGGCATCCAACATGGGTATTTGCTTCAAATTAATCAATTATGGTCCCAAAACATGTTCTCTTGAGTTCTTGCTTGTTTTCCTCCACTAGAATTGCTTCCTAATCCTTTATTTCACACACTTAAACATAGAGATTAGAGGTAAAAACAAGCATATACTAAATAAACACAAGAAAACTAGAAAACACACTAAATGTGAGGATAAAACAAAGTGAAAGCTATGAAGGAGTTGATTTTGCCACTAAAATGATGCTTAAATAATGGTAAGAATTAGCATTATCAAACATGATGGGCCTAAATAGTAAAAAGACACTTGGCAACTTTAGGGTTTTTAGGGTGGACCCCACCCTAATTTTTAAGGACACATGGCCCTTAGAAAATGGCATCAGCCATCACTTACATTTTTTGGCCAGACCGAGAGTTCTTTTTCCTTTGGCTACTGGAACGTTTCTTTTACCATGTTAGCTTTCTTTGATTATGGAGGAATGAAGAAAAAGGAGAAAAACGCTGGGGAAGAGACAATGGAGGGGTACTAATAGGAGAAGCAGCAACCACTACGCTTGTTTCATTTTTTTATTTTTAGCTTTGAACGTTTTTATTATAGCTTCTCTGGAACCATGTTTAAGCACTTAAATTTTGGTTGAGGAAAAATAGGTGCAGCCACCACACCCTTTTTATTAAGCTTTCATTAATTTTTATTTTAAATGCACATCGTTTTTGGATTTTGGAGGAAATAGTTTGGCACTTTTACTTTTCTTGGAGAATGAACACTTATTGGTTGGCACTTTTACTTTTCTTGGAGAATGAACACTTATTGGTGCACACGATGCTGAATTAAAATTGGTTGGAGCATAGCTGCACAGATACCACAAGATGATTGATTGAAGAAGGAGCTGAACGATTATTTTTCTTTCTTTCTCATGGAGTCATATTCCATTTGAATGGAATCTTTACTTTGTTTTTTTTTTTTATTTTATTATTCCAAAAAGGTGATGATGCAATTTCCTTTGAAGAAAATGAAAATGGTGAATTTATTTTAAAATAAAGAATTCATATCAATTTCTAGCATTTAAGCGGTATTTGATTTGCACTTTTAGAATAGCAGTTGTTTTCTTTTAGGAACGGTACATTTGGTGATTTATTTAATAGTTTTTTTTTTTTTTTATAATTGGTTTTATCTTCTTCAATGATTTCATATTCTATATATACTAGAATACATTCAGCCTTAAGGTAGCTACCCGTTTATCTTAGTTTACTATTTCATTCANTTGNTTTANATTTTATTTATTAACCTACTCATACATTTATTCTACTTTACTGCTNACACGTTTTTGCTTCCCCGTGATGAATGTGCATTTTACTTTTTAGTTNAAGCNTTGNATTTTAATAGCTTTAGTTATCTTTNGATATTTAGNTGTTGCANTGTTCAGTTTAATGTTTTCATTCACTTTAATGCTTTCAATTATGTTTGTTCGGTTGTGTTTAATGTTTATTNTTAACTTCGTCATTGNATTCACAAAACCTTTCACTCAACAACCCCCAACCTTCGTGTTTGACTTGATTCTTGAACTGCAAAATTGGTCCTTGAGAGACGACCTAGGAGTCACTTCCTAGCTATACTGCATTTCTCATATGCAATCAAATTTGTATGGGCTGCGACTCCCACCAGTCATCTTTGCAACTGGAGCAAAAGTCTCGTCCTAGTCAAGGCCATACTCTTGTTTATTTCCAAGCATAACTAGTCGCGCCTTGTACCGGTCTATGGAGCCATCCAAATGCAGCTTTATGGAGAACACAAACTTACTTCCTAAAGGTTTAACAGATGGAGGATATGGCACTATATCCCATGTCTGATTTTCTTCCAAGGCGAGAAGTTCACTGTCAATAGCTTTTTTCCAACATTCATTCTGCATTGCCTATTTATAAGAAAAGGAATAGGAATAGATGATAATGTTGTTGTCATGGAACAGATATACCTTTCTGAAGGCTTACCAATGCGTGAACTGCGTCGTAAAGGAGCTGGTTCTGGTTCTGATAATGTTGCTTCCTTTTTTGTGCACCATTTGCATTCAATCTCTGATTTTTTTTTTGTTTTTTTTTTTTTTACAAATCAAGTAGTGACAAATATACATGAATGTTCAATTTCACAGCACAATGACTTTAATACGAAGAAGTGGAGGAAGGAGAAGAAAAAAAAAAGAAAAAAAAAGGAGACACTATGCATAGTTTGAGCAACTGGCTTTCTTTGTTTTCAATAGTTGTCTGTTAGCTACAAACTCTCACCGCACCCGATTCTTAGAGTCGGATAGTAATGATTGATTTTATTCACGGATCTTATTCCAACACATTTTCATGGTTAATAGGATGTGACGGAAAGCATGAGGAAGAGTTCGATTGTGAAACTCTTTACAAGAAATTAATTTTTCGTTCACTCTACTTATGCACATAAATATAATGATGATTGGGTGAATGGTTTTAGGATATACTTCAAATTCTAAAAAATTAAAATAAATAAATATTAAATAATTACAAACTAAATATTTTAATACAAAATAAATTTAGTTAATTAAAATATTTATACAATTATAAAATCTTAATATTTCCTTAAAAAAAATACCTAAATATCTTTAAATAATAAAAAATTATAAAATTATAAAACAAATAAAAATTTAATTAATTCATAAAACAAAATTTAATCAAAAAATACTCTATTAATTTATTAGAGTAGGCTGTGTGAGAGTTGTGTGAAAAGGAATAAAATAATCGTGCATGGAGATAGAAGAAGTAAAAGGAGGAGAAGAATGAGAAGAGAAATATTATTTATTAAACATTTATACTCAATTGACATGTTATTTTTGTTTCTCTTACTATAAAATTCATGTTAAATAATTGTAAACATGTTAACCTACTCTTACCCAAATGTGAAATAAACATGTAAATATGTTTACCTACTCTGACATGATACGTTGCGGCTATAAAACGAACATTTTAAAAAATTATTATATTTTATATTTTTTGTAATTTTATTTTAAAAATTTGTTTTTTTATATATCTAATAGTATAACTCACGTATATTTTTAAATAGAAATATGATAAATAACAAAACGGTTAACAAATTAGATTTTTTCTCGGATCAGACTGTAAATAAATATTATCATTCTAATTATAATCAACTAATATAAATTAAACTAATATTAAAAGTAGATTTTATTTTATGTTGTCTAAATCAATACTAAATTAAATAAATTTTAAAATAAAAGCATCGACTAAGTAGATTGTAAATTGCTTTAATTAAAATATTACCCGATGTTAGCTAGGTTAATGCTTAAAAATTAATACTTATGTCACCCTTTTAACTTTACATTTACATGATATGTCAACATAAATAATTATTTAATATTGACGGGAAGTGGACGCAGCAACATCCTTGTTTTAAATACTTTGGCGGCATACATTATTCACATCAAAGAAAGACCGAAAGCAAAAATAAGACGTTCAGAAGAAAAGAAAGGTTAGTGTAGAAACTCAGTACTGCATATCAATAATCGAGGACGATATACAAATTAAGGATGACTTCGTCGAGAACTTTGAAGCCCCCAATTTAGTGGATTTCCGTACCTGATTCTTGCCGTCCCAACGATGACAGCAACGACAGCGTTTTGGTTGGAAAGCTGAAGCTGCCCTTGGGGAGAACATGCTTCAATTTGGCAGAAAACATACCCAAGAGCTAGGGCAGAGCGCGAGAGAAATAGAACTCCAATGGCCTTTGATGTTGACCCTGACCGGTGGAAAGGCAAAGTTGATCGGAGGGCTGAAGTTGCAGCTCAAAGCAAAATAAAGAGAGGTCGTCTGATGAGAAGATTGAAGCGTCATGAGCAAGTTTCCCCTTTTCCCTCTTTTCATTTTTCTCTTTTCTTTTCAAACCCTATAAAAGGGTGTTTCTGCCATGTAAATAAGAAGACACGCACACAGACTCTTAGACTCTTGAACAAACACTTTCCATTTTTCTAGTTTTAGATTAGGGTTTTGTGTTTCGTGCTTTTGGAGCTCACATCACGGTGGTGACAGCCCGCGGTGGCTCCGATTACACATTTGTTCGGTATATTTTTGTAATTTTCGTTCTTCGTTAATAATACATATGGTTCTCTGCGTTTCTGTTCTTTGTGATTATGCTGTGTTTCGTGCTTCGGTGTTTCTTGTGTTGTTATCATTAAAAATCGAATTGGACTCTGTGATTCTGCATTCTATGATTCCTTTTGGAATCAAATGACTTTGTAATGAGCATTTTTTATCGAGTGTCTTCTCGAGTCAGAAAAGAGTTCACTGTATAAAAATTCAATGTTTCTATTTTTTTTCCAATATATGTGATTGTGTGTTGTTATTGAACTGTGTATGATAATTTTGAAGGAAAACATCCAAAATTTTACATCTATCTGGATGTAATAGGGCCTTGGATTGGGCCTAATTTTTCAGGAGGTCTTCTTGAGAGATGTTATGCTTCATACTTATCAAACTAAGTTCAATTTCAGTCTTGTATTTCCTGTTCTTGTGAAACTGTGCACTGATTGATTAATTGAGTGAGAATTACCACTTTAAGTTCTGAAATATGAACTAAAAAGACCCCATAGAGGGCTTAACTTTCTCGGAATGTCTTTCTGAAGAGTGATTAAGACTCTTTCATTCAATCTAGTGTGCATTTCCTCTGTTCTTTGCTTGTGCCTGTTATATTTGGTTTAGTGCTTTATTTTTTAATATTTCTGTTGAATTAATGTTGAATAGCCTTAGGTCTGATTGTGATTTTTACTTTCCCTTCCATTCGGTTCTGTTCTGTGATGATTTATTCCTTGCATTTACATTTACATTTCTAGAGTAGGCATATAATTAGGAAATTTAGTTGTTCATTGGTTTCATAGGTTGGTATCTAGGTTTATTTTAGTTTCAGATTCATTAGTTTAGGATCATCTTAGTTGCATTTAAATTTTCATATTATTTTTTGTTACTGTTTCTATCTTAGGTAGTTTAGATTTCTATATAGTTTTACTTTCCTTTTATTTCATGTTATTTCTTATTCAAAAATAGATTTTAGTTTTATTTTTTTCCTTTTTAGTTAGATTTCTTTGTCCCCACCTGTTTAGTAAATAATTAAAATACAAGAACTAACCTTACATTCTTAAAACTTAATTTTGTCTAGTCTGCGGATTGATTCCCTGGTTGCCCTATACTACATTAGTGGGGACTAGGGTTTGTTGACTTTTTGTGCGACCAAAAAGCCTTTTAACAATGACACACCTATAGGCATATCATTGTTTAAAGGGAGACATGATATGATCTCCAAGGTATTAGTCTCTCTTACTGAATGCACAAAATTTGTATGTAAGAAAACTACAGACTAGTGACCTAACCTTAAAGGTGATTAAATCCTACTAGAGGCAGGGATGATTTACCCTATGTTGATAGTTTCTTGGGTAACTCCTGTTCAAGTAGTCCTGAAAAAGGATGGCATGAGTGTCATATATAATGAGAGAATGAATAGATTCTTACAAGGACAGTAATATGTTGGAAAATGTGCATTCACTCTAGGAAACATAACCAAACCACCAGAAAAAATCATTTTCAATTGCCTTCGACGAATTAAATGGTGAAGAGACTAGCGAGCAAGACGTACTATTGTTTCCTGGATGGTTATTCAAGTTATAATCAAATTGTTGTTGATCTAGAAGATCAAGAAAAACCAACTTTCACATGCCTTTTGGTGTTTTTGCTTATTGGAAAATGCCTTTAGGTTTTGTAATGCTCTCGCTATCTTCCAAAGATGCATGCTTGCCATTTTTTCAAGTTTGGTGGAAAAATGCTTTGAGGTATTCATGGATGAATTTTTTGTGTATGGGTCCACTTTTGATTCTTTCTTAGAGAACTTAGACATCGTAAAGAAGTACTGAATGAAGACAAATTTTGTACTAAATTGGGAAAAATGTCACTTCATGGCGATTAAAGGCATTATTCTAGGCCATCAAATCTCTAACAAAGGAAATGAAGTTGATTGAGCAATGGTAGAAGTCATTGAGAAGTTGCCTCCACCAACCAATATCAAGGGAAACTAAAGCTTTTTAGGTCATGCTGGGTTCCACAGGAGATTTATCAAAGACTTCTCCAAGATAACAAAGCCAAGTAAATATATGCTTATTAAGGATAAGACTTTCAAATTTAGTACTGAATGCTTGCATGATTTTGAACTTTTCAAACAAAAATTGATTTCAACACCGATTATGATTGTTCCTGATTAGAATTTAGACTTTAAACTTATGTGTGATGCTAGCGAATATGCCATTGGAGCGATATTGGGACAAAGAAAATCTAAAGTTTTGCATGTTATACACTATGATAGCAAAGTTCTTAACAAACCATAAATCAATTATGCTACCTCTAAAAAAGAACTATTAGCTATAGTATATGCTTTGAGAAATTTATAGCATATTTAATTGGTTTCTTTGTCACTCTTTATACTATATCATGTTTCCATCAAGTATGTTTTTTTTTACCAAATTTGATTCTAAACTAATAATAATTAGATGAATTTTGTTGTTGTAGAAGTTTGATTTAGTAATCAAGGACAAGAAAGGTAGTGAGAACTATGTGGTTGATCACCTATACCAACTGGTAAATGATGAGGTGAACAAGAATCAAGTGGAAGTGCAAGAGGAGTTTCTGGATGAAAAGCTGTTTATGATGCATGAAAGGCCATGGTTTGCTAACATGAAAATTTTAAATTTATAGGTGTTATTTGTCATGTCTTCAATTGGCATCAAAAGAAAAAATTCTTAAGAGATGCATGATGCACAAAAATATGTGTGAGATGATCCTCATATGTTCAAAATAGGGGCAGATTAATTATTGAGAAGATGTGTCGCTGTTGAGGAATCACAAAGCATATTATGGAACTGTCACAATTCCCCTTAATTCCCCTTATGAAGGACATTTCAACAAGGAAATGTTTTCTTCAAAGGTCCTTCAATAAGGCTTTTGCTAACCTACTTTATTCAAGGATGCCTACCTCTAGGATCAACAATGCAATAACTATCAGAAATAGAGGGAATCTCAAAAGGACATGAAATGCCCCTAAACACCAGTTTGGAAGTTGAGGTGTTTGATTGTTGAGGGATTGATTTTGTAGAACTAATGTTATCTTCTTTTTCTAATTACTATATCCTTGTGACAGTAGATTATGTGTCTAAGGGATCGAAGCAATTGTAGCCTCAAAAGCATATACCAATACTTTGATCAAACTTTTGAAGAATAATATATTCTATAAATTTGGTATTCCAAGAGTGTTGATTAGTGATGAAGGTTTGATTAATGATGAAGGTTCACACTTTTGTAATGCTTAACTCCAAAAATGAAGTTTGATTTTCAAGCATAAGGCATACTAGGTTTTAAAACAAATGAAGTTTGATTTTCAAGCGATTGAAGAAAATAGGAAGCTTCAAATGCATAAATTGGAGGAAATAAAGACTCACATCTTACAAGCCCTTCAAGCTATACAAAGAGAAAGTCAAGGGATACCATTACCAGAGAATTTTAAAAGCATATGCGTTATTATGAGTCTTTGGAAATTAGAAAGCATATGCGTAAACAACAATAGTCAAGTCGGTGGCAACCAATGATTGTGGTGACTTAAGCGAGACAGTGAATGAAGAAAGGATTGTGGCTAGTATAAAAAGTGACACTTCCTATAATGATTATAACCTTAATATAAAAGTAAAAGCTTTCCATATTATCTGTGTTTATACCAGTTCTAGAATATGTATAAAAAACTTTTTTTAATTCTTATAAAACATTTTCTTTTACTAGTGTTTTCACACTATTATTGTGATAGTTATTTTGTAAATAAC
>NC_028351.1:32035979-32037046 GCF_000741045.1 Vigna radiata var. radiata | reverse complement strand
TAATTCATTTTTAAAGGTTGAAAACCAAAATGTATTAAAATTTTGAATAGAAACCAATTCTAATTTGACATGAAATTTGAAAATATTAAACATATTTAACCTTTAATTGCATAATGCATATATTAATACGTTACACAAATAATTAAATACATAAATTATGGTTATTTACGTTTCAGTAATATATTAATGTATGTATTAATTTCTTGCAATATATTTAATGTTTTTTATAAAAAAAAAAAAAAAAAAAAAAAAAAGAACAAAAATATTTATTAATTTTTTAAACATTAATGATACTAGCTTAATAAAACTAAAAAAAGATACTTTTAAAAAGTTATAAAAAAATAAAGTTTAAAAATGTTTTAAATGATTCTTTATTTCCTTCCTAAAGATCCTAATGAAACTTTTGTATACTCTAATAAAAATTATAATACATCACTTAAACAAAGACCTTGGGTCATTTTCGTAGTTATCGTTTCACTGTAATTTTTCTCTCTTACGGTTGAAAATGGAACTAAGCAAGAACCCAGGTTCGATTTTGGGTCGAAATGTCATGAGAAATTCAAAAGACGCAAGTTTTTTTTCGGGGGAAACTAGTAAAGGCAGAGTATGCTACTAGGCTATCCAAAGACAAGAACAAAACTGCACTAAAACACAACAACTGTATTAGACGTCGGTTAATGCAAAGACCGACGTCTATAGTGACCTTAGACGTCGGTTGGTGACATGTTCAAAGTCTTTATGTGGTTTTAGACGTCGGTTAATTCGTAGTCTGTCGTCTATATTGTGCCTTTAGACGTCGGGTTAGGTCTATACCGACGTCTAGTGACGTCGGACATGACAGTAACTTACGTCATTGTAGACGTCGATTATATGGATATCTGACGTTCCATTGACGTCACCGGTAATAACGTCGATTTGTTAATAGATGTTAAAAACCCAAAATAACAAACGTCTAAAGCCCTTTCTGCACTAGTGCACTAAAGTTTTACACTATTAATTATATAATAAAGAGAATCAATATGCATATTTTAATATTTTACATAAATAAACAAATAAATAAATTACGG
>NC_028351.1:32031852-32033474 GCF_000741045.1 Vigna radiata var. radiata | reverse complement strand
CAAACTAATGTGACGTATATGTTATATGTTATGATATGATAGTAATTCTCATATGTCATATCATCCAAACAACTTAAGAAATAACCACCATCCTAATCAGAGACACAATGTGCTTAGAGCATGTTGATTAAGATATGGAGTAATGAAAACCAAAGGAATGTTCTTCAACTATTATTGTCAGTCCTTCTGTAGAGAACTACCCTAACACCATTCACTTGAAGTTTGTAGACCAAACAAGACTTTGAATGAGTTAGATGTTAGTCTCCGCTAAGATATGATCAATACGAGTCTTTCTTTTAAAAGACATCCAATATGACACGTATTGAATTATATCTCGTTAATAATATAGTTAATTATATAATGCATATTTTAGTTTAAAGAATTTATGGTGAGAAGATTATAGATGAGCTTTTTTATCATTATTTTTATATTTAAGTTTTCTTTCACAACTCTATTAATCAAATTCTTCACCCATGAACACTGCACATTCCATATTCACAAACACACTGTTAGGAAAGTGGGTCAATGTTTCCACATCATAATATAATTACTATGATTGATGATTTCGTTGTTGGAGTTAAATGTGATTTTAGTCTATTAAAGTTATAATTTGTTTTTATCCGAAACTTTGATACATTTTTATTTTTATAAATTAATAGTGAGTGGATATAATCATTTTAATTCAATTAAATTAAATTTTTTTGACGTGTGAAACACATCTCATGTTAATATTTGAGTTGTTTACATTTGACATGTTCTTTTTTTAATGTCAACTATGAAACATGTTTGATATATTAATTGGGTTGAAAAAATAAACGGTATAATACCTTTTTTGGTCCCAGTTTTGGTTGGGAATATTCGGAATGGTCTATATTTTACTTTTTTTGTTCAATGTAGTCCTAAAGAACGTAATTTGTGTTCAATTTGATCCTGTTTACGTAATTTGTGTTCAATTTCTATTCATTTTTAAAATTTAGAAAACAAAATGTATCAAAGTCTCAAACATGGACGAATTCCACTTTTATGTCAAATTTTAGAAACTAAAAAGAAGTGTAACCCTAATTTTTATGACAACTAAACTATTCCGATGTGAGTTCTTCGTCATAGGACTATAACAAACATTAAGTTTTCAATTTCTAACTAGTTGTTTTCAAGTCTCAGTGTCGATTCAAAGAACTAGTTTGATGTGAAAATTATTAATACTTTGTATCAGTTCCACCCACCTGTTAAATGAAATTATTAGGTTCAGTCCATATTTCTTCAATTATTAATTATTAATACTTTGTATCAGTTCCACCCACAGTTCCACTTCCACAAGACTAATACATATAACAAGTTAATATTTTTAAGTTCAGTCTATATTTCTTCTATTATAAATAGAGGATCTTATGTATATATTAATCTTTTACATAATTTTCACTATATTCAACATAACGAAAACATGTCAAATGATATAAACAACTCAAATGCTAGAATTTCCGGTTGACAATAATTTTTTTTAATATAATTGTGTTAAAATAACTATATTAATTCATTTTTAAAGGTTGAAAACCAAAATGTATTAAAATTTTGAATAGAAACCAATTCTAATTTGACATGAAATTTGAAAATATTAAACATAT
>NC_028351.1:32024964-32030362 GCF_000741045.1 Vigna radiata var. radiata | reverse complement strand
AATTGATATCTGCAAGTTTTTTGTTTATAAATGTATTCATAATAATATGTAAGAAACTAAGTTTTTCCTTATAAATTTCTTATATTAATTGATCATTTCTTGTATTAATTGATCGTAGGTAATACTATTTCTTTTAGTGTTTTTACATCTTTAATCTAACTAAATTATCTTTAACCGAAGTGTATTTTTCAAAGATATATATGTGACATAAAAAAAAAATTAAAATTATTTAAATGTAGAAATGAGAGTGTATTTTAAACAATGGAATGCACAATGAAAAATGCCTGAACAATGAAAGGAGAATGCATGAGTAACTCACTAAAGCGCGACCTTGATGAACTTGCAACGAAAACCAAAACTTGTTATTGTATATCCGTTAATACAAAATACATTTTTTATACCAATTGAAATCCGCTAGATATTGAAAGTAACACAGTGATAGTATTGCAAATATGACAAACTTTTCTATGCATGTTTCAATGAGAATAGATATAGAAAGTCACATGGTGGTAAAACTATGATAAATTACAAATATTTTATACTAGTTCACCTCAAAAAAGGTATAAAAAGTTGTTTTTCTATATCGATTAGACATATAACAAGTATAGAAGTAGCAGTAGCAAAAATGTAATATTGGAAAAAAAATTTATACCAATTTGTCATTATAACCGATATGGAATATTTGATATTCTATCCCAACCCTCCTTTTGCACTTCACTGTTTCTCTATGTGTTTCTTCTCCTATCTTCTTGTTCACGTTTAACTCCATGTGTTGTTGTGTGTTTGGTCCAACTGTAGATACTACCACAACTGCTTTGTCAACTTGGTAGGGTACCATTTCCTTTGGCCAAAAGTGAATCTTGGAATTTCATCTAACGTTGCCTCCTCAGTGAGCTCCTCTACATCGAGGTAGAGTTCAAAACTCTCGACGTCTACAATGTCGCGACACCTAAACAACCAAGTCAATGCTCATCAAAACCTTTGTCGTGCTCATGGGTTGTGACTCTTTCCAAATCACCAAGTCGTCGCTCGTCAAAACCCTCGTCGTGCTCATGGGCCACAGTTTGTCTTGTCAAAGCTTGCGAAATTAAGCCAATGACGACTGAACAACACCCTTATTTGAAGCAAAGATGTGGTGGTTCTTGGAAATTAATTTTAAAGTTTTTTATGGTGCCAAAAGGAGAAACATGTTATCAAAGGAGAAATCATAGGCAATAATAGGTCCTAGTCATAACATTATTGTGACATCAAATGGGCTTGTTTATTCATTTGGGTCCAATAGTTTCAGCCAACTTGGGGATGACATTACTAGAGAGGAATAAAAACCTCATCCCATTAGGTTGGAGCATTAGATAGTATATTTCATAGTTCTTATATCTTATTCTGTAAACATATAAAGTAAATTTGTTGAATTAAAGTTAATTGAACTCTTCACTATAAGAAAAATTGATTTTATCGATGGTCAAAATCTGTCAGTAATGCTTTAAATCTGTCGATAAATTGAAATTACTACGACTTACTGACTGCAAAAAATCCATTTATATCATTTTTCGGTAATTACGAACGAACAAAATTGTCGATAATGCCCATTGGTAATTACCGACAAAAAAAGTTGTAGGTAAAATCTATCCATAAATATCGTGATTTAGTTCATCTTCATCCTCCTCCCTCCTTCCTCTTCATTTATTTTTTTAATTTCAAGAACTCTACCACCAACACAACATTGTCAGCCTCCAAACAACCACAACTCTAACCATTTTATTTCAGAGAATGAAAATCACGCGAAGGAGGAAGAAGTTCCATGCTGATTCACTGCACTAGGAAGGAAAGTGAGCATCTCTGATCACATCCTCGTAGATTCGTACATAGGGAGGCTACTCAGTTCGGCTTCTTCTATAGGGAACAAAGTTTGTGGCTCGAAGCCGTTCATCCTCACTTTGTCCCTAAGAATTTGTTGGTGTTGAGAGTCCATTGAATAGCTTATAAAAAAAAGTGCAAAAAAGAGTGAACTGAAGAAACTCTGTTGTTCCGTATGGTTTATGTGTTCAGATAATGAATGCGTTAATCAATTATTATTTACACACCAAACCATAACCAAAACGTCTAATGGCTTTTGTCCCATAATATCCTAGAGGATGACTCTCAGTCTGAAGATGATAAACTCTGAAATATTGACGATGAGGAGGATGAATATCTTGCTAAAATTCAGCAAGAAGATGAATATCTTGCTAAAATTCAACAAGAAGAGGATGAACGTCTTGCTAAAATTTAACAAGAACATGAACGTCTTTTATCTGTATAAAGAATCCTTCCTTGTACGTTTATGGAAATTGCTGAATTTTCTAACATTCCAAGCAGAATATGTTTTGAAACATCAATTTTAAGTTTTGCTGGTTTGAGTGTTTGGTTATACAAGTAACTGATCTGGACTTCATTCAGAGTTATCAATCTTATTTTAGAAGATTCTCATCTGAATCATTGAACTGGGATAAGCACTGGATGGGTATTTTATGAATGATACCTTGGTGTCTGTTACTTTTCCTGAGTGTTATTAAGTACCTTCTAATTAGATGAAAATGTTAGAAAATGGTAGTGATTAAAATGAACATATTCTATAATGTTATTAGCTTAGTCTTGTTTATGGTGATTCGTTAGCACTTCCAGTGGAATATCTTGGAGCTTATTCGTCACCTAATAAAATTGAAATTCTCTCCTCTATTTCAATATTATGGATCTATATAGTAAATATTATATTTTCAAGGTTTCATGAATTTTTCTTAACGATTAAAAGTAGAGATTTAATAGGTTTTTGTAAATCTGCTTTCAAAATCTGTGCTGGGTGCAAAACTGAGATTGGCCATGGAAGATTTTTAAGTGACATGGGAGGTGTTCGGCATCCAGAATGCTTCTGCTGCTATGCATGTCGTCTTCCAATAACTGATTATGAGGTTAGAGGTTAGAGTGTCCTTTTGCTTTTGCAGCTTGCTTAGCAAAATAATTAGTTGAAACCTCCCTTTTTTTTCAATGAAAAGTTGAAAACTATTCTTAGCTTCCTAAACGAAGGTCTTCAAATATCATTTTTGGTCAATCTCCATTTGATTATGCTTAATTTGTTCCTTTACAGTTTTTCGTGTCTAGCAATTACCATAAATCATGCTATGGGGAGAAGCATCACCCCAAATATGATGTTTGCAAGAACTTTGTAAGTATCTTGACAGTTGTTTTGCACTAATAGTTATCTATTTGTCAATTGTGTGTGCTTGTTCTATTTCAAATTTTCTATCAATTATAATGATGAACTTTAGAAACTTCTCTTCAATGTTTCAAATGTTATTTTACTTTAGAAACTTTATTACTTTATTATTTCAAATTTACCAATGCTTGATGGTCCTGTTAATTTTTTTATTATAACCACTTATTAATTATTATTACACTAATGTTTGCATCTTATATTCTTTCATGTAATATACCTATAATGAAATGAAATAAAAACCAGAGAATAAGATTTTCATTGCTCCTGCATCTTTATTGTTGAATGTAACTTAATTAAAAAGTAGAATAGTATAACCCGCAATAACTTTTTAATAAAAAATAATAATGAATTTACGTAGTCGTCAGACTTTTTAATATGATTGATGCCTACTTTTCTCATATACTATTATAGTTAAAAGTGAGATAATCGAGTTAAGTTGGTTTGTGTTTGACTTTAACAATAGTTCGAATTATTAAAATAAAAAAGTGAAGAAAAATAGAACGATTTTCTTAATCAAAACCTCTATGTAGTATAGATATGAAAACAATTAGAAAAATAAGTTATAATTTGGTCACAGATATTTTTTGGTTGGTAGGCTTTTGTAAGATTTGGTGGAAACGGGAAAAGCTAAAACGATGCAAAATCTTGAGTGAGGATGAATGTGGAAGGTAAACAATTTGTGCATACTTCCCCATTGTTATTCCTATCTCCTTCTCATATCCAATGTATATAGAAATAATAATATTTTTGGTTTAGAATTAGACAATGATTTAGAATCAGACAGGAGAATTTAACAGCATTGTAAAACAATTGTTTAGCACTTTTCCTTTTGTTGCTAATTGGTTTTTTTTTTTTAGATCGCAATTGTATTTATTTACACAGTGCAGTATAGAAGGGTCTCCAACAACATTTAAATCACATTTAAATTCTCAATTAAAAGGGTCTCTAATTGAGAATTTACATGGATTAATTTGAAAATATAAGATAATAATTTATTTAACAATAATCTTTAGATAACCAATAATGAATCCTCTTTTGAAAAAATAGTTAAAATCAACCTATTTTCTTTATCATTTTTTTAATCTTTTTTAAATCATTTTATAAATTTCTTTTTTTCTATTTTTTTTTATTATGTTCTTTAATCTTTTATTGATCTTTATCTTCTTTATTGTTTTTGTTTTACTAACTCTTTTGTATAATTTTTATAAGAACTAATTTGTTAATAATCAATTTTATGCTCGTTGTGTGACGAATTATGGTTGAATTTACCATTTCTATTTTTTTTGTTACTATCTTAGCAATAATGGTAACACTGTCTACTGGACAAAGGATATTAATAAAGAGTAGAAATGTTTAAGGGGGTTACTCCCTGTACCTCCCCAATTCCAACCCTCACCCCCCCAATTTTTTTGGATATATTTTTAAATACAAAATTAACCTTTATGTATTTTTTATTTGTACCGTTTTACCCCTATTTACTAAAGTTAACCTATCCTACTTCTTTTACACTCTGCCTCAGACAAAACACACAGAGATTCCTCTCTTTCGTATTCCTACCCCCACCCCCACCAAAGCTTTCATTTTTGAAATGCTCTCTGCAACTCTCACTCTCCTAGTCCTCCTCTGAACGAGTTCTGTTGATTTGTGTGGCCTGGTGGTTTTGGTGTGCGGTAGGTGGCAGTGCCGTGAGTGTGTGGCGGTGCGGCACGGTGCGGCGCGGTGCGGAGAGGTGGTAGACGTTGGTTTCGTTTGCTGGTTGTTGGGTGGTGCGGTTGTGTTTGCTGCTTTGCAGCCGGTGTGCGCGGCGGCGCGGAGGGTGCTGGTGCGGTGGGTGTTGCGACGGTGCGGGGCGGTGGTTCTTTCTTCAACAGGTTAGTTTCTTTTAATTTCTTGTTTTTTTTTAAACGTATGTAATGTGTAGGATTGTGTAGCTTTGTTGGTTGATATATGGTTGGTGTGTTTGTTGAGATTGGTCTGCTGTTGAGTTCTATTGAGTTCTGTGTCATCTCTGTGATGTGTGCATTGAGGAAGAAGACGTCCAGGCACTGAAACGGATGTCGACATCCTAAAAATAAAACTAATAAAAACAAATCCTAAAAAATGAAACTAATAAAAACAAATCTTAAAAAAGTAAACTAATAAAAA
>NC_028351.1:32019612-32021774 GCF_000741045.1 Vigna radiata var. radiata | reverse complement strand
TTTAAGCACATTGCACCACAATCATACATGTTCTCATCTTTAAAAATCATACCAATTAATCAAAACACACATCATTCATTAAATCAAAATGTCATTGTCTTCACAACACAAACATAAACAACTAAACAGAGTTCCACAATATAACATCTGAACTGAAAAACAAATAACAAAAAATTGAAACAAGGGGAGAGTCTGTCCATCTGATCCGGATCTCCACTCGCTCTCATATGTCTCGTGACTCTATTGTGTGCATCTGGGATTGGGCTCTTCATCATCCTCATCATCATCATCCTCCGCATAGGCACTCCCCCTCCTGGACTTAGGCCTGCCCACAGGCCGTAATAGGGGTTCACAAACTGAAAAGAGAATATATGTCGATCAAGGTTTTCTTCCTATACTGCAACAAGATGTGCTCTTGAAAAAGATCTTATAATGGTTGTAGGAGAAGTCATCTGCACAAAATTCGCTAAACACACCGAAACAGTACGCTAAGCGAAATTACAGTTAGTTTTTTGTTTTTTTTTTTAAGGGAAGTTAACTAAGCGCAGCAGGTGTGCGCTGTGCTACTAACCCTTTTTTTTCTTTTTCTTTTTAGTTTTTTTTTTTAAAGTTTTTTTTTTTAACAAACAATGCAACATTCGCATAGCTCACCTATGGATGTGCGCTATGCGAATGTGCACTTATGTATTTTTTTTTGAACAAATTTATTTATTTGGTTATTTTTCTTTTTTTTTTTTTTAAATTTTCAAGAATTCATTCGCATAGCGCTCAAAAGTTTGTGCGCTATGAGTTTTCATGTTTTTATTTTTTTATTTTTTTTATTATTTTTCTTTTATTTTATTTTTTTTATTTTTTTTTATCTTTGTTATGTTGCATCCGCTAAACGCAAGGGATGTGCGCTGTGCGGATTCAAACTTTTTTTTTTCTTTTTGTATTTTAATTTTTTTTCTTTTGTATTTTAATTTTTTTTTCATAATTTGCAGTGCGTTGAGCGAATTAATTGTACAGAATTATCTCTCATATTTTGCACTATGTGATTTAACCACTTAATTTCTCCCAGTTTGTCTCAATGATTTTCTCGCTTTGCTATTCAAATGTGCTATGCGAATTGCCTTAGAGAGAGAAAATTAAATATTTAGGTCGCAAAACGCATTTGGTGCGCTCTGCGAACCACAATATAATTAACAAATTATTTTTCTCTCACGCAAAGCGCATGTGGTGTGCTGTGCGAGGAAATCACTGCCTTATAAAATACTCTGGTCGCTGAGCGCACTTCAGCTGTGCGCTCTGCGACTGGAGCGTCACAAAAGCACATTCAAGCTTCTTCTAGACCTCCTCTCTAACACAAAAACTTCAACAATTTCTTACAAAAACTAAAGCATAAATATAAAAATAAAAGTAACATATAGAGAAGTAACATAGAAGAATGAAAAACACAAACAAAGAGACAAGAAAAAAAAGAACAAATATTGATGAACATGAGCACACCAACCAAACAACAGTTCTAATATGCAGAATGATCGAAATGGATTTCCTAAATAACCTCACTCAGATCCCTCTTGTTGCAAGATCACTTAGTACTTTCCTAAGGTGATGAATATTACTTTTCCTGTTCTCTAAAGTAAAAACACTCAGATCCCTCTTGTTGTGCCTATCTAAGCTTGACACATCTCACCCAATTCCTTGGTCTAAGAATGTATCAAAACTTGCATTAAGAACCAGAACAGTGAGGGCCCAAACTCACAATCCCATCCCTGGTGATCTGTAAAATCTGGGTTGATTAGCTAGTTCGGCTGCTGAAATCCCATCCCTCGGATCATCCAACAAGTAGATCATGCTCTAAGGCGTACCCCGAAACAAGGTTTAAGCACAAACCAAACCAATGGAAAGTATAAACATTTGTAGTCACAACTGCATACACAACAACATTCAAAAGGAAAATTCACAACAAAGTCTAAAAGAGTCACAAATGTCCAAATTGTCTCGTGTTGGAACACAAGTCCCCGGCAACGGCGCCAAAAACTTGATAACTTTTTGGCAAGTATACCAAATCGTTACAAGTAATACAGTGGATAAGTAAAGTATCGTTCTCCCAAGGGACTTGTGCAACACCTAACAATTCTTCCTTTTATAACTCAATTAGACATCAAAATACACAAAAC
>NC_028351.1:32016303-32018807 GCF_000741045.1 Vigna radiata var. radiata | reverse complement strand
AAGTTCTAAAATTATCTATTAAATTATTAATTCCTTAATTAATTCAACAGATAATTTTGCATTAAAATCAAATGTTTAGAATCACTAAAAGTACAAAGTTATTTCTAGCATCGTTCCTTTTAGTTTCTTTTCTTACGTTTCTGGTTCTAAAAATACTTCCCAGTATAAAAGAACCTTTAAAAAGAATTATACTTCCGTATAATCTAAAGCAAGTCAAGAAAAGAACAAGAACAGAGACATATATTGCAAAGGAAATTTACATTAATGTATTGTCATACAACCAATTCCAATGAACAGAGAAATTAGCCTCTCCTAGACATCGAAAACGTACTCTTTACAGCAATTCCTTGCAGAAAGTGAAGTCTTCATGTCTTGAAGGGTCTCCTGATGGTCTTCTCCAGTTTCCTAGAGCGTTTTTCTATTTTTCGTGTCAGGATATAACGTTTCTGCATCTCTGTCACGTCTTTAAAGAGCAGTTAATTATTTTAATTCGCTCAGCGCACAAGAGTGTTTCGCTGTGCGAATTAGTTTTAATTATACACTCAACTGCTGTAATTCGCTAAGCGCACAGTCTCTGGTGCGCTATGCGATTTTTCAAAATATTGCCCTTTTTTAATTTTCATTATTCGCTCAGCGAACATATGTGTGTGCGCTATGCGAATTAATTTTGCTTACTCTGCGAATTTGCTTGCGCTCTGTGAGAATTGGTTGACAGCTTCCACTTTGTACAATTTTTTCCTGAATAATAATTTACGTAATAATCTACTTCCTATTACAACTTTTCACTGAGTAATAACATGAATAATTATAAAATTGAGATCATTTATAAGTGTAAAGATAACTCATTTTCACACTTATCAAGCTCGACATTCATTCTAAGTCCGGACAGTCCGGTCAAAGTATTGTCATGCATAAAGTGTTGGTTGGTTAGTGTGATATCATATGTATAATGTCTAAAATGTTCAAATATATCATTAATTCAGTAGTACAAAAAAGGTTTTTTTATACCTCTTAAAAAAGGATTTTTATACTTGTTTTCGAGCAAGTATAGAAGCAGGGGAGTATAGAAAGTTTTTTTTTTTAATATCTGTTCTAGAACCGATGTAGAAAGTTTTACTTTTATACCTATTATGTTTATTATAGGTATAAAAGTTTGATATTTACACCTGATACATTGGGAACAGGTATAAAAAGTCCCCTGATGGTAGAGAAAAAACTCTTTTTTATACCTTCTGGTGCAAGAATAGGTTTAAAAGAATCTTAGTTTCATACCTACTGATGCTAGAAAGGTATAAAAGAATCTCACTTTTATATCTACTGATACTATAACTGATGTGAAAAAACAAGACTTTTAATACCTAATATGGATTTAACCGGTGTAAAAAGTGACATTTTTTTAAATATTTGATTTGTATGTGCTACTATCTATATCCAGACCTGCATAAAATTCAATTCCATAATATAATTTAAATAATCAATAACAAGTAAAATAATCAAGATTGTTTCTATTAACACATCAAAATGTAATATTTACTTAACAAAGATCTTAAATATATTTACCTAACATGGTTACTTAACAAGTTACACATAAAATAGTTCCTAAACTCAAAATGTAATATTGAAACATCTAATAATTCACAAATGATTAAAAGAAATACAACCGACTGCTCTCGAATATCCTTTATGACATGTTACTCCATTGAAGACATGTCATCAAATATCTACATGAATAGTTTGAGTCAAATTATAATATTAATGACTTAACATCTTAGTTATAAAAGTTGTAGTACTAAGGTGCATAACATATTAATGCCAAAGAGAGAATTTCAAAAAATATCCCTCTATTACTTTATATTATTGCACGTTTCATCACAATAACCAGGCAAAATGCTACAAGTAGTTAATTTCCAATAGTACAGAGGAAAGCATTCCATTAAATTTTCAGAAACTTAAAACCTAATATAAAAGCACGAGTCCATACATAGAATGGTGATTAATATTCTACATACCAGAGCATAGATGCATCACCCTTAGACAGAATATATTTGAATAACTTGAAAATCAATTACTGCAGGTAACTAGTAAAAAATAATGACATAATGGTTTTTAATTTGTTTTTTGGAAGTAATAGAGCTCAATAGTAATTCTCTTAGATCTAAAATGAGAGTAGGATCAAGCTAAAGCCAACAGTAGTAGATATTATTATCATACCAACTATTAAAAATTAGTAGCTAATGATGATGCTGGAGTAACGCAGAATACATCAGAGGATGGATGCACGTCAACCCAAGCATGATCCAAAAGCATGCACAAAAAAATAATAGTAAATTCGACATAAAAATAAACAAACAGCAAAAGTAGAGATAGGTAGGACCATACACTAGTGGAAAATGTACTTTTTATAACGCATATATTATAACGTAGTTTTGTAAATCCGTTATAATAGAGATGCGGTGGCAAATTCGTAAATAAGTTTAAGACATATTATAACGTAGTTTTGTAAA
>NC_028351.1:32011383-32014723 GCF_000741045.1 Vigna radiata var. radiata | reverse complement strand
AAATACTATATTTCTCTCATTAAATTGTTATGGGAAATATCTTATAAGAATCAGATTTATTAAAGTAATTCTAAAAAGCATTATGTATGTTCCAAAAAGTTTATTCAGCAAATTCTTTTATGCAAAACCTGTTCTAAAATTCCATGAGTGATCATATTATAAACCTTTAAGAACAAGCAAAAGAAATAATCTACGGTAGATTTTGTTGCAACTTGCACTTATTGCTGCATGAAGAAAATGGCTAATTAGCACAAAAAATTGTTATTTCACTAGTGCAAAAAAGGTTTTTTATACCGGTTAAAAAAGGCTTTTTATACCGGTTTTCGTGTTGGTATAGAAGTAGGGGGCATAGAAAGTTTTCACTTTTTTACACCGGTTCTATAACTGGTATAAAAAAATAACTTTTTACACCGGTTGTGTTTGCAACAGGTTTAAAAGTTTGATATTTATACCTGGTATTTTGGGATCAGGTATAAAAAAGTCGTCTAAAAGAAGCTCGCTTTTATACCTGATGCTGTTATAACCGGTGTGAAAAACAAAACCTTTTATACCTGATATGACTTGAACCGGTGTAAAAAGTGACGTTTTTTTTTTTAAATATTAGATTTGTATGTGCTACTATCCACTTATATAAAATTAAATTCCACCCTAGTTTATGTTCCAGAAACAGTAGTTTTACATAACTAAATTTACGACAAGGATAAATCAAGATTAAAGAAATTAAGTTCACAACAAGACATTCAATTATTGCATACCAGGAAGTTGAATTTTAACTGTTACTTGATGTTCAAGGTGACGCAAACATCTGTGAAAATATTGAAGAGAAATTTTAGCAACAAATAATGGAACAAGAATAGTAACATCCTGCAATGGAGAACCAACACGGGTAATATAATTTGTATAAGTTAAAATAAGATCTAAAAAGTCAATGTAAAAAAACATAAAAAAAATTAAAAATCTTGTTTATCAAAGGAAAAAATCATCGTAGTTATACCTCAAAATCATTATTATAAACAAAATCTTCATTGTTCATCTTTATATTCCTCTCCAAAAACACACACAGCATGACAAAAATATAAATTATAATGCACCTAAGGAACACATTCAATCATTCACACCTTTGCTTGTTTTCACAAAAAAAATCTCGTAATCAACCTTCATGGTTTCAATTACTCAGATCAGAATAACTGATAGTTTTCTATCATAAGGAAAGTTGAAAAAGGAAATACAAATCAAAGACAAGAGAAAATGATGGTTAAATTTCCATACCCTCCAGTCTGAGTAGACAACAACCTGTGGAAGCTCTCAGCAAACAAAGCCCTTGAATAGGAAATGTTGGCATTGTTTCTAGCAATTAACAGAAACAAAAACTAAGTTGTAGCAGTATTCATAATATAAAAAAACAAATAAACAAATGATGAAGCAAATATCAAGGTGTGAATGCCAATTCTGCCGTAGAAATTAACTTGTAGCAAACAAAACAGGAGTCATTCAGTTCTGAACTGGCTTAGCTCATTTCACTGGATGAGGACAATAAGATTACTTTTCCTTCTTAGGATTCTCTTCCTGCTCCCCTATCTGAACTTATGACTTTGAATGGCACAAATGCACTTGCTGGAGCATCATCAGAAAAATGTAAGATTTCTCTTTCGCTGTATTTCAAATTTTATTATTCAAAATAGTTGTTTAACATCTACTTTCTGAAATATTTCCAGCTGCAGATGTTGCACAAGCAANTGATATCGNAATGGTATCTGAAAAGAATGGGGAAGTTTTAGAGAAAATTGGCACAGAGGAAAAAGCATCTACTGAGACTGATCCAGTGGTATGTCATACTGCTCCTAAAAATCCTAGTTAAGAGAACTCAAGCAACATGAATAAATTCTCTGTCGTCACTAAGGAAAAAAAAGAAACTGAATTTGTATAGAAACTAAAAGTTTGGATGGTAGTGTGACAGAGAGAAGAGAGAAGAAGATGAGAGGAAGAATGCACACGAAATCGGACTCGGAGGTAACGAGCAAAACCATGGAGCAATCATCGCCGGCGAAACACCGCAACAACATAAATATTTTGCACACAATGAATCAAGCGAAATTGATTGCCTTAACAGAAGATTACATAAAAGGCTTTCAGTCAGAGGAGAATTATCAGTATAAACCCTAATTCATAAAAATGTACTCACCACGACAGACCACTTGACGACGGCACACCACCGCAAGGGTTACACTTACCACAGCCGAGAACTTCAACCACAATGAACAACTTCAAACACCGACCAACAGCTTCACCCAACGACCTCGACAACTTCGATAACGAGAACAATGGCAGGAGAATGAAGAAGAATGGAGAGAAGGAAGGAGTGAAGAAGGGGGAAGAAAGGAGGGAGAACAAGAGAGGGAGAACAAAAAAAAGTTGCATAGAAGAAAAAGAAGAAGATTTGCGAGTTCCGATTTGCGAGTTGCGGGAAAAGAATATTTAATCTAATCCATACCAGTTTTAACGTTAACCGGTGTAAAATAAACAATTTTCCACAACGGTCCTCAATGCAACCGGTGTAAAGCTATCTGTGTTATTTACAATCATGGCCCTGCAATAATTTTAATACCGGATTTTATTATAATTGGTGTGGAAAAGTTTCTTTTATTTACGAAATTACCACTGCACCACTTTCTATAGTTGGTGAATTTTAACCGGTACAAAAAATCGCTATAAAAAGTATATTTTCTACTAGTGTTTGTTTCCATGAGTGGCACTNTTTGGCGCATAATCAGCTGATGCTGTCACTTACAATATTCTCTGGAATTATCCATTCTCTGTTTGCTGTGAAATTCAAATCTAGCAAACAAGTGATGATGCTGAAGTGATAGTAGGAGTATTGTAGGTAGGTTGACAGAATAATCATTCCTCGTAGCTGCACAAAGCAAACAACTGACATATTCTCTTGTATAAAATCATATGTGAAAACTGTTACATAGAATATGATTTCTGTACATGATTTGCATAACTTTACTCCTTTAATACTTGAAGAATACATAGACAGAGATGAACAAAAAATTNAGGGTCAAATGTGAAACTAAACATCATGAACAGAGTTTTGGGAGGTACATAGCATTGCTCATAATATGAGTCCCTAACCTCTTTAGTTGGGACCCGTTCTGCATGGGAAATAATAAACTAAAGCTTAGTAATTCAACTTGATGGGTGGTGTTAAAAAGATAAGAAACATTTAAAGCTTAGTAATTCAACTTATATTTATTCTACTTATATAAGTTTTTTTCCTTATTTAATGAGAATTGTTATGATTATAATAAGAATATCTAATTAGAATCAAATATAGTAG
>NC_028351.1:31993018-32010823 GCF_000741045.1 Vigna radiata var. radiata | reverse complement strand
CCAGAGATTACTGTCGTCGTGCCAAGAGGTACTTACCACATTGAACCATTCATAGATGAATTTATGATTTTTCTAGAATTCATGCAGATCTTGAATTCATAATCTACCATATTCCTTCTATAAGTCTTCAGCAAATTTACGATGTAATGAAAAGTTCCTCTTTTATAGTTTAAGTTCAATAACTGACGTCATACACTTATAAGTAATTCATCATAATTTACTTCTTACTATAAATTTCAAACTCATAAGATACTTCTTACTATAATTCTTTTGACCACCCCTCAATTTTCAAAATGACTATTTTTTTCGTTAGGAAAAGTGACATAATATTAATATGAACCTTGGGAAGTAACTGTGTTGTGGCGCATTTAATCACACACTTCACTAAACTTCTAGTAATTTTATTTTAACATTTAGGACACAAGAGGAGTCAAGAAACGTAACTACGCTTTGGCTTTCCATACCATAAATAACAAAATCGTTTTATTCATATAGCACTACATCAATGTGTGGTGTACGGATGAAAATTAACATAAAAGAATCTAACAGTAAATTAGTACTACTCATACAATTCTTGAAGGCAAGTTTAGTTATTACTTAGAACTAATATTCTTGTACTAAAATATAGTTTTTATTCTGTTTCAAACTCATGGAGTTTCAATATTTACTGACAGCACCAGTAGTTAATTAACAGAGGTATTATTATTACACATGCAACAAGAAAGATCAAAGTTTATTATACATATATAGCTAAAGACACAGTAGTCTAGGCTTATTACTGGTGAAGAAAAGGGTTAAGAAGAAAAGAGATAGTACTACATATAGAAGAACCAAGCTTTATATATATAAGCTTGTCTAGAAATTCTTCATGGGCGTGAACCAGAGACCTTGTGTAAAGCTTTATATATATAAGCTTTATTTACAGGCAGAATTGTTTTTGTCCGCGGACTCACACCAATTAAGGCTTGTATTCAGCCAACCCACTACTGTGCACTTAACGTTTATGGCCCAAAATCTTTCAGCCCAAGAAAACATAAGAGCGTTATGCAGTGTCTGACCATTCATTTGAAACAAAACGTCTTCGTGTGAGATGAGAGAGAACAGAGCGACGAGAAATCTCTGAGGTGGTTGATCGACGATATCTTCCGGCGAAGACAGCGGTGACCGGCGACGATGAAGAAGAAGTTGATCGTGGCAAAGAGTGCNGTAAGAAAAACGTAACCTTTTATTATTTCTGAATGTAACATTTACATGTATCTCTTCTACAATCTCTTCTACTGAACAAAGGAACACTATATTCATATATAGAGTTCGGGGAAAGGGAAAAACGGGAAAAAGGAAAACTAACAGAAATACCGTAACTGTCCTTCTGACAGTAACGGGAAACTAACAAACTCAAAAGCCTCCCCTCAAGCTGGACGGTGTATACTCACCAGTCCAAGCTTGGGAACAATGGTTCTGAATCTGACACGGTGTGGGAACTTAGTGAAGAGGTCGGCCAATTGCTCGTCGGATCGAACGGGAACAAGATGAAGAAGACCTTCTTGAATCTTCTCACGAACGACATGGCAGTCAAGCTCAATATGCTTGGTGCGTTCGTGAAAACTCTGGTTGTGAGCAATATGTCTCGCAGACCTGTTATCGCAGTACAAAACAGGAGTTCCGGATTCTTCAATTTGAAGGTCCTGTAGGAGATAACGAAGCCACTGTATTTCACATACAGTGGTAGCAAGAGCGCGGTACTCAGCTTCTGTGGAAGATCTGGAGACCGTCTTTTGCTTCTTAGATTTCCAGGAGATGAGAGACGATCCAAGAAAAACACAGAAGCCTGTGGTGGATCTTTGAGTGTTGGGACAAGTGGCCCAATCAGAGTCACTGAAGCCTTTTAGTTGCATATGAGAGTCTGTGGGAAAGAATAATCCTTGAGATGGCTCGGATTTGATGTACCTGAGAATGTGTTGAACAGCACGATAGTGATAATCAGTAGGATTTTGCATGAATTGACTAAGCAAGTTAATTGTGAAAAAAAGATCGGGCCTAGTATTGGTAAGATAGAGTAACTTCCCTATCAATTTTCTTTAGAGAGTAGGATCATCAAGGTAGCTCTCTGTTTTATACAGGGAGCTTGTGTCACTTAAGAAAGGAGTGGTAGATGGTTTGCAACCAAGCATTTCGATTTCCTCAAGTATGTCTAGAGCATATTTTCTCTGAGATAAATGGATGCCCTGTTTAGATCTGGCCACTTCCAATCCAAGGAAGTACTTCAATTCCCCTAAATTCTTTATGTGCAATTTCTGGTGAAGCAATTCTTTTATGCATCTGATTTCCATCATAGAGTTTCCTGCCAAAACAATGTCATCTACATACACAAGTAAGGCAGTAAAACTCGTAGGTGTTTTCTTTATAAACAGAGAATGGTCAGATTTTGATTGGACAAAATTGGCAATTATTAAGAAAGTTGACAATTTTTCAAACCATTGTCGACTGGCCTGTTTCAGGCCATATAAGGATTTTGTTAGCTTGCAAACTTGTCCCTTTTGAATGTTCAAACCTGGGGGTGGTTCCATATAGACCTCTTCGTTGAGGTCTCCATGTAAAAACGCATTATCTACATCAAGTTGATGTAGGAACCAATTTTGAGAGGCAGCTAGTGCAATGATAAGTCTGACAGTGGTTAACTTGGCCACAGGGGAAAAAGTATCAAGATAGTCAATTCCTTCTTGTTGGGTGTATCCTTTTGCCACCAATCGAGCCTTGAGCCTCTCAATGCTACCATCAGCTTTATATTTGGTCTTGTACACCCACTTACATCCTATGGGAGTTTTTCCTGAAGGTAGTTGAACTAAAACCCAAGTATTGTTATCCTGTAAAGCCTCAATTTCCCTTTTCATGGCTTCCACCCATTCAGTCATATCTTTTGCTTGATTATACGATTGAGGTTCCTTGTTTCCAGTGACAACTAAGGTATATTTCAAGTGTTTCTCTGTCAAATTGTCACAACATAATGAATTAGAAATCGGATAAGGAGTCTTAAAATTGTTTTTCATAGTTAAGGATTGATTGACCTGGTGAACATAGTCCTTGAGATATTCTGGTGTTTTTCTAGGCCTTTCAGATCTCCTCTGCTCATGAACCTCCTGATTGCTTCTTGTTCTGTGACTACTTTCATCATTATCAGACCCTTCTTGTATGTGTTCTTCATTCTCAGTATCAGGTTCAACGTATTGATCCCCCAGTAGACTATTGAGAGAGTCTGCCTTGTCTCCTTCATTATCAATACTTTCTGCACTCCCTTGCTGATTTTGATAAGGAAATATGTCTTCATGAAAGACAACATTTCTGCTTATAAGAAGTTCCCTGGTGTTTAAGTCGAGGACGATATAGCCCTTCATACCAGCTTTATATCCAAGAAATATACCTTTCCTAGCTCTCGAATCAAGTTTACCTCTGTTATTCTCAAGAGTGGAGGCAAAACATAGACATCCAAAAGATCTTAGATCTAAATAAGTGGGAGGCAGGTTGTACAACAAGTCATATGGGGTCTTGTTATTTAAAATGGGAGTGGGTAATCTATTTATTAGGTAAACAGCATGACCCACTGCATAGGACCAATAAGTATTAGGTATATTTGATTGAAAAAGAAGGCTACGAGCCACATTCAATATATGTTGGTGTTTTCTTTCAACAACAGAGTTCTGTTCAGGTGTCTCAACACAACTACTTTGGTGTATAATGCCATGTGAATCATAAAAATTCATGCAATTGAATTCGGGACCATTATCAGATCTAATGATCTTAATTGTTTTGTTAAATTGGTTTTTGATCTTGATAATGAAGTTTTGCAGTAAATCTCTAGTTTGTCCCTTATTGTTCATTAGAAAAATCCACGTGTGCCTACTGTAATCGTCTACTATGGTAAGGAAATATCTATGTCCATGAACAGAAACAATCTTAAGGGGACCCCATATGTCACAGTGTATAAGATCAAAACATGCATTAGTAAGATAAACGCTCTTAGTAATGGGTAATCTGTGCTGTTTGGCATAGTGAGAAGTGTCACAAACAATATCAGGACCCATTTTGATATAAGGAAATATTTCACACATATGTTTTACAATCTTTTGTCCTGGGTGGCCTAGTCTAACATGCCACAGATTAATATCAACACTTTTGAAAGAAAAAACAAAATTCGTATTACATCTTGAACTGAATTTCGAAAAAGCTTGTAGATAATAGAGGCCTCCCCAACATTTAGCACATTCAATCATCTTCAAAGTATTGTTCTGCCTTATCTGACAAGTCTTAGAAGAAAAGGTTAGGCTGCAATTCAAGTCCTTAATAAGTTTTTGGACAGAAATCAGATTGAAACAGAAATCAGGAATGTAAAGAACATTAAAGATGACAAAATCTTTTGTGAATTGCACGGTTCCAGCATATTCAGCAGTAATTATGGCTTTGTTAGGTAATCTTATAGGAACAGGCTTTATTTTATAAAAGGTGGTATAATTCTTTTTATCATGTGTGACGTGATCAGTAGCGCCAGTATCTAAAATCCAAGATAGATTACCTTCGTCATTTTCAGTGTTGTTTCTCTGAACTTGATTGATCTTGTGGATAGGTTCATCACCTTTTTCTATCATTTTGAGTAATTTTTGCATCTGTTCTGTGGTGAGGGAATTAAGAATGTTGCTGTTATTGATCTGTTGAACATTTTGAACACCTTCAGTTCCATTGCTATTAGTGCAAACGTTAGCAGAGTTCCAATCATTTCTTTTCTCAGAATTGTTGTCCCCCTTTTTGTACCAAGGAGGGAATCCATGCTTAGAATAGCATTCGTCCATTGTGTGATTCATTTTATTACAAAAAGAGCATTGCTTTCCATGGTTAGGATTTCTTCCTCTACCTCTTCCTTGCCCACGTAATCCAGGACCCCTTCCTTGATTCTTCCAACTCTGATCAGGTCTCCAGGAGCTGATCTGTCAGCAGCATTAGCTAAAATTTTGACTTCAGCCGAGACTTGTTTTTCTTGCCTCTCTTGTTGCATGATAAGAGAGAAGACACGGTTAATATTAGGAAGGGGATCCATTAACAGGATCTGTGTCCTTACGGTGTTGTATGAGTCATTTAGACCTTTAAGAAAGAAAATCACATGTTCGACCTCTCTGTATTTCAGAGAGCATTTGGAGAGATCACAGTTGCAAGGGGTAGGACAGGTGCATGTCGGTATGGGTCTTAACGACTCAAGTTCTTCCCATAAAATCTTAAGATCAGTGAAAAATTGGCTAACTCCTCTTTCTCCTTGTTTGATTGAGTGTATGTCCTGAAGTAAGTCAGATATCTTGAAATAATCTCCTTTTGAGAAACGTTCTTTCAGCTCGTCCCATAGTTCTTTGGCTTCTTCCACGTAAATGACACTTTCGACTATCTCAGGGGAGAGAGTTTTCGTTATCCAAGATAAGATCATCATGTTGCACCTCTCCCAGGCGTCAAACAAGACATCTGTTCTTTGTGATTTCTTTATCGTACCATCGATGAATTTTACCTTATTTTTGGAGAGTAAGGCACGTCGCATACTTCTGCTCCATGAGGAATAATTGTTGTCGTTCAAGATTTGAGTGATCAAGGTGATTCTAGGATTTTCACCTGGGTGCATATAGAAGGGACTAGATGGGTTGGATGACTGGTCCATCTGTTCCATGAAAAAGGCCAAAAAGATGACCCAAGAAAATCTTCAAGAAAGTTGCAGCGAACAACGGAAGCAGAGCAGGCACTAGACCTGCTCTGATACCATATTCAGCCAGCCCACTATTGTGCACTTAACGTTTATGGCCCAAAATCTTTCAGCCCAAGAAAACATAAAAGCGTTATGCAGTGTCTGACCATTCATTTGAAACAAAACATCTTCGTGTGAGATGAGAGAGAACAGAGCGACGAGAAATCTCCGAGGTGGTTGATCGACGATATCTTCCGGCGAAGACAGCGGTGACCGGCGACGATGAAGAAGAAGTTGATCATGGCAAAGAGTGCGGTAAGAAAAACGTAACCTTTTATTATTTCTGAATGTAACATTTACATGTATCTCTTCTACAATCTCTTCTACTGAACAAAGGAACACTATATTCATATATAGAGTTCGGGGAAAGGGAAAAACGGGAAAAAGGAAAACTAACAGAAATACCATAACTGTCCTTCNGACAGTAACAGGAAACTAACAAACTCAAAAGCTTGTCTAGAAATTTCTCAGTGTCTCAAACCTCAATCACATTAGGACTAATTCAAAGTCTTGTTATTGCCATAATCTCTTGTAAATTTAAACACTCTATGAACGGTTGAATTTGGAATATAAGATCTTTAATTTTATGAAAAAATTAAAAGCTTTAAGCTTTTGGTGTGTTATAAAAGTTTTTATTTTTGTGGCCATGAATAAATTAAGGTTCTCGTTACTTCAGCTTCTCTATAATAGTGTTGGATTTTAAGTTTTCAATAAATATACTACTTCTGCTTCAGTCACCAAACCTAATTAATTTGCCATCTTTTTGAGCTTTCAGTGAAAAAACAAATATGTTAATTTGACCACTCTTGTTTGAAGAATTGTGTAAATGACCGATCTGAAAAAGCTATTATAAAAGGAAAGTGCCAGGTAATATGTTATTAAGCTATCACTATAAAAGAAAAAAAAAACATTACTTTCACAAAAAAAAAAATATAGATAAATCACAAAATTCGTAAATAAAGTCTTATTTATAGATTTCTTATAAATAAAAATTTGTAAATAAAATGGTTGTAGCAAACGTTACTTGTATATAAATTTCTAAACACTTAAACTTCTGTAAAAAACACTCTTTGAAATCACTTCTTCCTTTATGACACTTATTATACTGATAATTGGTTACTGATATTAGTGTACTAAGGCGAAAGGTTGTTTAAGAATGATACTAACTTCCATTTAAATTTTCTACCTCAATAACGAAAAGCCCTACACTCAAAGTTGAAAAAAATATGGTGCTGGTGGAAGAGCCACTTAGCTAAAGTATTATTGGTTTGGGATTTAAAATACCTAATAATTCAAACAACATAACTCAAATATGTAGAGATTAAGATTAACTATACTTATCTTAGTTTAATTGATATTTTTTTTTACTATGCTCCTTAGGGTTTCTTTTCTCACAAAAATGATCTAACTAAACTATTAAAATCCCAATTAGAGTTTCCTTTCTCACAAAATGATCTAACTAAACTATTAAATCCCCAATTAAAAATGTAAACAAAACATTATCACATAACAATAGAGCTTCATTTAGAGTACCTTTGAATTATAACAAGACTACTAAAATGGGTCTTGTAGTGTCAGACCAAATGGTCTTGTAGTCAGACTGACATCTTGAAACTATAACCAATATTACTCATTGTCTATGTTATATCTTGAAACTTTTTATTTTTCCTCATTATTGTCTATGCTATATCTAATATTACTCATAGCATATTTGTCAGGAAAATAGGGTAGATATTACAACAAACTCTCTTCATCCAGGAGCAACTATAACCAATATTTATAAGCCAGAGATTAGTGTCGTTGTGCCAAGAGGTACAATTAAACTTCCATTCTAATTTTTAATTTTACAGTTCATGAATTGTATCAGTGATAATGTTGAGTTATGAATTTANTTTGACTCTTTTGATAGATTGGTACTCTAAATATAGTGAATAATCTTTTATTAACATGTATGGTATGATGGTGTTTATTAACATGTATTGTATCAGTAAATTTACTTCCTTCACCCTTATAATTCTTTTGACCACCCCTCTATTTTCAAAATTTCTTGAACAAGATTTCTGGAATCTTGTTTTTAGAATAAAGCCTAACGTTGTTAAATAAACGTTANAGTATCACCACTTTCTTGGTTTCAGTTCATTGGCACAGATTTTTATTATGGACTGAAGTTGGATAAATTCTAAACGAACAACCGAAGAATATGAGAGAGGAGTGGAACAATTTATTGAATTTGCTACGAGGAATGTAGCAGATAATAATGGAAGATTTTATTGTCCATGTGTGAATTGCTTGAACGAGCGGAGACTACCCGTTGCACTAATACGAGAGCATGTTTTGTGTGATGGGTTCCTAAGGACCTACACCAAGTGGACATGGCATGGTGAATTACTAGAAGTGCCAATAGCACATGTGTCTCAAACTGAAGCAGAAGAAGTGGATTTCGTTATGGAAGATGGTTTTGAGGAAATGATTCGTGATGTTGGAGATGATGTCTTTGCACGACCACATATGTATGAAACTTTGTGTAGTGATGCANAAATGCCTTTGTATTCGGGGTGCATTAAGTACACTCGATTNTCGGCAATATTAAAATTGTTTAATGTGAAGGCAAGAAATGGGTGGAGTGATAAGAGTTTCACCGAATTGCTTGAGTTAGTGAGTGACATTCTTCCTGAAGGTAACACGATTCCAACATCTAATTATGATGCGAAGAAGATATTATGTCCAATGGGTATGGAGTATAAAAAGATTCATGCTTGTCCGAACTATTTATTACAATATTGTTTTAACTGTATTGTTTTATTTTATTTGTAGATCTTTAATGATTCATCTCCCATGGAAGCTGCANTCATTGACGACATTAGAAAGAACTGGGCATCTTTTATTTTAAGTATTAGTAGAAACTTGGCTACAATTCAATAGTATATGTACATTTGGATTTAATATATACTTTTATGCACAAACGATGTATTAAATATTATTAGACCATTTAAAGTTTGAAATGAATTCTATTTTGTTTCATTAAATTTGTTTATTTGGAGTGATATTGATTATAAAGTGATTGGATAAGATTGGATAAGATGATAATACAGGAAATTATAATTTCATTGGATGTCAAATTAACAATCAATTTTTTTTAAAACACACATATTATAACGTAGAAACTTCTTTACGTTAGTATATCTTCTGCCATAATTATAACGTAAAAATGGGAGTACGTTATAATAAACTGCCCATATTATAACGTAAGAATGGAAGTTGGTTNTAATAAACTGNCCATATTATAACGTAAGAATGGAAGTTGGTTATAATAAACTGCACATATTATAACGTAGAAGTGGAATTTCGTTATAATAAACTGCGCATATTATAACGTACTTCAGAAACTACGTTATAATATGTTGAACTTATTATAACGTACTTCAGAAAATACGTTATAATAAGTTTAGCATTTTATAACGTAAATTTCTGCTACGTTATAAAATGTGCAGACTTATTATATCACCCAGAACTATATCTACAGTAACTACGTTATAAAAGGTCAAATTTGTACGTTATAAAAGGGTGTTTTTCCACTAGTGATACATGCAAAAAACCGAATGTTTTTGTTTGTATATATTGAAAATATTGATTATTGGATTGTGTCTCAGGTGTTGGAAATAGGAATTGCGGTCCATTCGGTGATAATTGGATTACCACTGGGAACTGCAGGGAGCATTGATACCATAAAACCTCTTCTGGTGGCCTTGTCTTTCCATCAATTTTTTGAGGGGATGGGTCTCGGTGGTTGCATATCTCAGGTTTTGCAATTTGCTTCATAAATCTTACATCCTCCTTACAAAATGATTAATCTNCTTTATCTAAAGATTAATCACAAAAATACTGACTGATATGGGAAAAATGAAACTATCTGTAGAATGAATTATTTCATGATGTTTAAGAAAATAAGCACCTGAAAAGAAGTTGAATATCTAAAGATTAATGCATTAGTTATTTTCATAATTACTTGTTATATCATCTAACTCAATATACTCTGTCAATGATCAATGTAACATGTTAGTTTGTAAGCCGAGCCTGTCATTACCATCCTCTGAACCAGAATACATCAAATTACCATCACATCAACTGCCATAACGTTATTGGTATGTGAATCATAACTCATTACCTGCCACAAAATCAGGATCATAAGTTGTTTGAAACAAGAAACGAATTTATTTTCCTGAAAGTAAGTGTATATGTTGAAAAAGACAAACCGGTTGGGGACTATTTCAGTTAACATCAAACAATTGTATGTGAGGATTACCAGCTGCAGCAAAGTAGCATTTATCTGGAGTTATCTCCAGCCGATTTACAGATGCATGCTTTCCATTTTTTCAAATTTGATGGAAAAATGTTGAGGTATTCATGGATGATTTTTCTATGTTTGGATCCACTTTTGATTCTTGCTTAGAGAACTTAGACATCGTAATGAAGTAGTGTGTGGAGACAAATTCAGTACTAAATTGGGAAAAATGTCACTTCATGGCGATTGAAGGCATTATTCTAGGCCATCAAATCTCTAACAAAGGACTTGAAGTTGATTGAGCAAAGGTAAAAGTCATTGAGAAGTTGCCTTCACCAACCAACATCATGGGAATCTAAAGCTTTTTAGGCCATGCTGGGTTTCACAGGAGATTCACCAAAGACTTCTCTAAGATAACAAAGCCACTTAACAATATGCTTATTAAGGATAACCTTTTCAAACTTAATGTTGAATGCTTGCATGCTTTTGAACTTTTCAAACAAAAACAGATTTCAGCACCGATTATGATTGTTCTTGATTGGAATTTAGACTTTGAACTTATGTGTGATGCTAGTGATTATGTCATTGGAGTGATATTGGGACAAAGAAAATCTAATGTTTTGAATGCTACGCACTATGATATCAAAGTTCTTAACTAAGCATAAATCAATTATGCTACCACTAAAAAAGAACTATTAGTTATAGTGTACGCTTTGAGAAATTTAGAGCATATTTAATTGGTTGCTTTGTCACTTTTTATACTGATCACGTTGCCATCAAGTATTTTTTGACCATTACTAATTGGAGCCAAATTTGATTCTAAACCATTACTAATTAGACGAGTTGACAAAGAATAAAGAAAGGTAGTGAGAACAATGTGGTTGTTCAACTATCCCAACTGGTAAATGATGAGGTGAACAAGAATCAAGTGGAAGTGCAACAATTGTTTCTGGATGAAAAGCTGTTTATAATGCATGAAAGGCCATGGTTTGTTAACATGGAAATTTTTGTTGGAAGTCCCACACCGACTAGAGATAAGGTCAATTCATAGTATATTAGTGAGTGCAAACCTCCCTATACTGAAAAATCTTCCTAGCAAAGGGTATTCAGGTAAGCAACGCGTTAAGATGAAGGACGATTGGAAAGGGCTACTCGTGGTTGTGGTTGTGATAATAGTTGAGAATATCGTTATCTATGATGTGATTTTGATACTAAAAGCACCCTTTTTCACTTAGAAACTTGTTTAGACTCATGCTTTTTCATTAAGTTGTGTGAATAAGAGAGTTGAGGTTGATTTCAATGATTTTATTACTAATTCCCCTTGTTTTGAGAGAGATTGAAGTAATACTAGAAGCAGAGATGAAGAGCCAAGAGGATGGAGCTCAGAAGGGCCTAAAAAAGCACCAGAAGGAGGGACAGCACAAAGCTTGGGCACCCTGTATGGAAGCTCAAGTGTAGAAAATTGATGTCCATCGCCCGAGCGCCCTTTCTGGCCGCCTGGGCGTCGGGGTCTTGAAGCCTGGGCGCCCAACTCAAGGCGCAAGCCTTACATGAGGTCCTTTTCACTGCCCGTGTGCCATAAGTGGGGTGCCTGAGCGTCGGGTTTCGTGGATCAGGCCCAATTTTTGTTATGTTTCGATTCTATTGGACCAGGCCATGTTTTTGCTCGTTTATGAATCTATTTAAAGGACCCTATGGCTCTAGGTTTTGTATCTTTGGCAGAGAGCAGCATAACAATACACTATTCCATTGTTAGTATAGTTTCTCCATGTCTGTGGGGAACTAAACTCTATTTGTTATGTAACCCTGTAAACTCTCATGTATTTGAATTGATTCTTAATTATATATGTTTTTTCATTAATTGTTACAGTAATTATCTGTTTTAATGCTTGCTATGTTTAACTAATTCACTAGCATGATCTATGAATTACATGAGTGTCAGGATGTTCCTTACAATTCAGGTTCTTCTTGAATTACTCCCAAGGGTAATATTGCTCAGGGATGAGAGTATGAGTCTTGGTCGTCTTTAAACTCTTGATCTTCACATCTTATTACTAGGGATGCTAGGAATTTCATGAATTGGTAATTTGGGACATGCTTATTCCCCGAGGGATCAGGTTTAGGTAATTTAGTGGGTGAAGTTAACATTAAGGCATAAAGAAGAATTCTTACATACATGAGAGGGAACTTGGTGAAATCTAACCCCAACAACATATTCATCTCATATTAAACAACATCCATTCATCTCTCTATTACTCTGCTATTGATCCAATTGCATTCATATTTAAGTTTCTGCTCTTGCATTCAAAACCAATGATCTCTTTTTATTTAAGTCTTAATTAATCTTGTTATCACACGACTGTCTAGCATTGAGAGTCGTCTGGGATATGATACTTGGTCTTACCATTTTATATTACTTGTGTGACTCGGTACACTTGTCGATGTGTTCCAACAGGTTGGTTGGGAACGCTTTCACTGGATGGGGAGTGTACCTATGTAGAAGGCACTCACCCTTGAGGGGGAGATCTTAGGAATCCAAGTGTGATTCAAAGTCCCACATTGGATTAAAATGAGAAAATAGAGCACTATATAAAGATGAAAGACCCATTAACCCATTGTCTTAAGGTTTTGGGTAAAGAGTGGTGTCACTCCTTTATATAGTTCGACTCAAATGTTATTGGTGTTTGTATGTCCCCGGGGAACCTCCCCCTCGACGTGAAGGGGGTTTGTTGGAAGTCCCACATCGACTAGAGATAAAGCCAATTCATAGATATAAGTGGGTGCAAACCTCACCTAACAAGTCGGTTTTGTGGGGTTGAGTTAGGCTTAAAGTTCACTTCTAACAATTTTTAATTTGTAGGTGTTATTTGTCATGACTTCAATTGGCATCAAAAGAAAAAATTCCTTACAGATGCATGGTGCACAAAAATATGTGTGGAATGATCCTTATAACTTCAAAATAGGAGCAGATTAATTATTGAGAATATGTGTCGTTGTTGAGGAAACACAAAACATATAATGGCACTGTCACAATTCCCCTTATGGAGGACATTTCAACAAGGAAAGGTTTGCTTCAAAGGTCCTTCAATGAGGTTTTTACTAACCTACTTTATTCAAGGGTGCCTACCTCTAGGATCAACAATGCAATAACTATCAGAAATAGAGGGAATCTCAAAAGGACATGAAATGCCCCTAAACACCATTTTGGAAGTTGAGATGTTTGATTGTTGAGGGATTGATTTTGTAGGATCAATGCTATCTTCTTTTTCTAATTACTATATTCTTGTAACAGTAGATTATGTGTTTAAGGGGGTTGAAGAATTTGTAGCCTTAAAAGCATATACCAATACTTTGATCAAATTTTTGAAGAATAATGTATTCTAGAAATTTGGTATTCCAAGAGTGTTTATTAACGATGAAGGTTCACACTTTTGTAATGCTTATAACTCCAAAAGTGTCTTAAAACATTACAGAGTTTGAACCAAGTTGCATCACCCTATTATCCACAAACAAATAGACAAGATAGGCGACCATTAGAGAAATAAAGAGAATTTTAGAAAAGATCGTGTCGTTTTCACAAAAGGATTGGTTACTCAAGCTATATGATGCGCTATAGGCCTACAAAAATGCCTATAAACTGCCCTTAGGCCTTTCTCTATTTTAGCTAGTAAGCTTTCCATTNACCAGTAGAGCTAGANCATAAGNCATATTAGGCCTTANAAACAAAAACGATTGGAGAAAGCAGGAAGCTTCAGATGCATAAATTGGAAGAAATAAGACTCACAGCTTGCAAGCCTTCCAAGCTATACAAAGAGAAAGTCAAGCGATACCATGATCAGAGAATTCTAAAAGCAGACTTTCATCTTGGCCAATCTATTTTGCTATTCAATTCCATTCTTGATTACATGTTATATTGAAACAAGGCCATTTTTTCCTTCCTTGCATTGTATGTTAACCCTAAAGATCACTTTCATTTTTTTAAAACAAAGAACCTATGTGCACTTCTGAGTTCCTAAAAAAGCTTACTTTTATTTTTGAAACCTTGAACCATGTTAATAATGATTGACCATCTCACTTACAACGGGAGAGTAAAAACCTCATGATCATTAGTGTGATTTAAAGAGTGCCACCTCTCTTTTCTTCTTCAATTATTTTCTCTTGAATGCTAGAAAGGGGTTTGCGAGATAGGGACTCCGATTCTTTTATCATGGATGTTGGAAATGAGGTTGTGAGATAAGGATTCCGATTCTTTTCTCCTTAATGTTGGAAATGAGGTAATTAGATAAGGACTCTAATTTTTTTGTTCTTTGTACACTATTTTGGTAATAAATTCTTTAAGTTTTCGGAAATTGGGGAGCATGTGCGCAAACAACAATAGTGAAGTCGATGGCGACCATTGGTAATGGTGGATTGAGCGAGGTGGTGAGTGAAGATAGGGTTGTGGCTAGTATAAAAAGTGAAAGCTTTTCGTACTGTTTATGTTTATACTGATTCTAGAATCGGTATATAAAACCTTTTTTAATCGTTATAAACATTTTTTGTACTAGTGTTTCAACACTGTGATAGTCTTTTTGTAAATAACTATCCTAAACTCAAAATGAATTAGATGTTAGTATCTTGGGAGACTTGTTTCAATAGGAATCGTTTGGAAAATATTATTGTGAGTAATTTACTGTGTTTGTCTACTTATATGTATTTATTGAATTATATCTTGATAATTATGTATATTAACTAATCCTTGATATAATTTTGTAATATGTATTTTTTTATAATGGTAGTTAGTAAATGAGAAAATAATATTACTAAAGATGATAAATATTCAACAAGTATAGAGGTGAAGAAGCACAAACAAGTTTCATTATTCCAAACTCATCTGTAATGAAAAAATTCACCCCATTTCTATATTCAACAAGTATAATATTTTTGTGTAATCTGTGTTCCCACCGATTAACTAATATAAAAGTACCTATGTTTATATTCACTTTCTTACAATCAATTAATTAATTTTGATAAACAAATACAAAAATACGACAAAAAAAAATGATATTATCACATACTCAATATCAAAAGGACACATTTTTATTCTTTTCAATATTAAATATTTAGAAAAAAATTATAATTATATACATTTCAAATTAGAGTACCAAAAAAATTTCACAGAAATAAAATATTTATTAATTTTTTAAACATTAATGAAACAAGATTAATAAAACTAAAAAAAAGATACTTTTAAAAAGTTATAAAAAAATATTTAAAAATGTTTTAAATGTTTATTTATTTCCTTCCTCAATATTCTAATGAAATTTTTTGTATACTCCAATAAAAATTATAATACATCACTTGAAAAAAGATTAAAATAATAATAAATTAAATTTAATATAAATATTTCATTTTTTGAATTTCAATGTATGTTAGATGGTGATAAACAATATTCATTTCAATGAAATTAAATTAATATATTATTGTAAATAAAATATCTTTATATGATAAAATTAGACATATAATAATAAGTTATAAAACAAAAATAATTATATAAAAAATATTATCAAAATAATATTTTACATATTAAAAATAAACAACAAATAAAAATATTAAAAAAGAAATATTAAATATATGTCTTATTCACATAAGAGATCAGATTTAAAATTACATTTTGAGATAAAAGTTATAATAAAAGTTATAGATAAGATGGTTGTATCCGCAAAAAAAAGAGATTGTGGAGACAGGACCACCACTCTAGAGTAAAAACGCTGTTTAACGTCACCCAAAAGACGTCGGTTAAAGGACAGTCCGACGTATATTAATGGACGGTGACATTACCGTAAATAAGTTGATCACCAAGACGTCGATTTCTAGGGAAAACGACATCTATGATATAATAGACGTCTGCTCTGTCCTAAACCGACGTCCAATGGCCTGAGGTAGGCGAGAAGAAAGACTTTACTACCCCATTGACGTCGGTTGTTCTGGGGGGCCGACGTCTACTTGCCTACAATTAATGTTCTTCACCTGATTCTCAGGCGCTTAGACGTCATGTAGTAAAAAACCGACGTCTATGGCTTGTCCGGAAGGCGGGAAGACATCAATTTATGCCATATAAACGCCAGTTTCTCGATGGGCGACGTCTATGTGCCTGTAATTAATGATGTTTACCAAACTTGCAGACACTTCGACGTCCGGTAACAGAGCCCCGACGTCTATATTGTTATAGACGTTGGCGCCCTGGATAAATGTCGTATACTTCCCTGACAGGAAATGAAACATCAATCGGTTCAGCGCAATAGACGTCGGCTCCCCTGGTGTCCAATGTCTAATGTGCATTCAAAACGTCAGATTAAAATTTATCTTTGACGTCATATTAGTTAGATAACCGACGTCTATAATCCCATAGACGTCGGTTTCTGTTGCAACCGACACACCATTTCATGTTAAATAAACCGCAGACTCTTCGCGACATTGCAATTTTTGATATCATCGTCTTCCTCCTCTCCTTTCTCTCTCTTGCAGCTCCTCTCCTTTTTCTCTCTTGTGGCATTGCATTATTGTTTCTGATAACATCATTGTCTTCCTCCTCTCCTTTTTCTCTCTTGCGGCACTACATCCCAGGTGCGTGTTTTTTTATGGTTACCGTTTAATCTTTGTTCAGTCTTTCATCGATTATTTTCTGGTTCAACTGATTAAAATTTGTTTTCTTTGTATTGTTCCTTTCTTGGAGTAACGTAGTACCACATTCTTCCTTTACAAGCTGCCTCCCAGATAAAGCGGCATCTTTTGGATTTCTGGTGGCGTTTCGACCCAAAAATGACCCTGGGTCATTTGCGTAGTTACCGTTTCACTGTAATTTTTCTCTCTTACGGTTGAAAATGGAACTAAGCAAGAACCCAGGTTCGGTTTTGGGTCGAAATGTCATGAGAAATTCAAAAGACGCAAGCTTTTTTTCGGGGGAAACTAGGAAAGGCAGAGTATGCCACTAGGCTATCCAAAGACAAGAACAAAACTCCACTAAAACACAACGACTGTATTAGACGTCGGTTAAAGCAAAGACCGATGTCTATAGACGTCAGTTGGTGACATGCTCAAAGTCTTTATGTGCTTTTAGACGTCGGTTAATGAGTAGTTCGTCGTCTATATTGTGCCTTTAGACGTCGGGTTAGGTCTATACCGACGTCTAGTGACGTCGAACATGACACTAACTTACGTCATTGTAGACGTCGGTTATATGGATATCTGACGTCCCATTGACGTCACCAGTAATAACGTCGATTTGTTAATAGATGTTAAAAACCCAAAATAACATACGTCTAAAGCCCTTTCTGCACTAGTGCACTAAAGTTTTACACTATTAATTATATAATAAAGAGAATCAATATGCATATTTTATTATTTTACATAAATAAACAAATAAATAAATTANGGTTGTTTATGTTACATTGATTTATATTTTAACTTTGTGTAACATATTGAATGATATTACATAAATAATATAACGCATACATTAATTTATTACATTAATGACATTATTTATTAATTAAATGCAGACATTAATGACTTTTGTTATTTTATATTTTTGAAACGAAAATTACTGAAAAAATTAATATTAATTATCTTTGAATGAACTAGTCACATCCCTTTTCTATCTATATAAAGCGGAGATTGAAAGAGTTTCTGATCAAAGTTATGGAATTTTAATCAGTAAGAAAATAATAGTTTTAGTTGTCTCTGAATATTTAGGGTTTGGAGAAATGGGCAG
>NC_028351.1:31989389-31991523 GCF_000741045.1 Vigna radiata var. radiata | reverse complement strand
ACATACAAGCCGGTCTCACACCAAAAATATATCAATTGACAAAAAAAGAAAAGATAGCCTTTTGAAATCTAGCATGATTTCTCATATTTCATATCATCCAAACAACTTTAGAGATACAAGAGAACTACATCTATTCTTAATAAAAGAAAAAATTAGCCTTTTGCTTTTTGTTCAAGAAGTGTTTGTAGTTGTGAAAAATGTGAAAGTTCTGTCGAGAAATGATGAGACGGAGATGTGATTGAAATATAAATCTACAAAACCTTTAATTAATATTTGCAATTTGAATAAAAAATATATTGATATTTTGTGTGAAAAGATCTAAAGTTTGTTATTAATTAATGGTATTTTTAATATATTGTGTAATCTGTATTACCCCTTATTTGAGTAGAATTCTATAAATAGATTGAACTGGAGTGATGTTTAGGTTAAAAATTGTAGTAAATAATATGTGTTGGAAGCCCTAAAGATGTCAGCATTTGATAACGTGAACATGAAGGACACGAACCTGTCCTTTAGCCGAACGAAGTGTATATCCATCTTAATGTGTTTGGTGCGCTGATGTTGAACAAGATTGCCTGAGAGATAGATTGCAATGGTATTGTCACAATAAACTAATGTTGCTTTATGAATTGGATGATATAGTTCGAAGAGAAGATTCTTAATCCAACAAGATTCAGAGACTACATTAGCTACTCCTCTATATTCTACTTTGTACTAAATGGAGAAAAGGTTAATTGACGCTTTGATGACCATGAGATCAAATTGTCTCCAAAGATAACACAATATCCAAACGTGGAACGTTTAGTATCAGGGCATCCACCCCAATTAGTAAACTAATGTGACGTATATGTTATATGTTATGATATTTCTAGACATATTAAACTACTTTGCTATTATTTTATTAGAAACATTCTATTAAAAAAATGTACGATAATTTATAATACATTTAGTTAAATACTTTAACAATTTTGGTTATCTCAAAAAGTTATTAATATAATAAATTTTTAAAGAAAGTTAAACTATAATTTATATATTGTCTAATTATATGTATTAGAGTTGATAATTTTTTTTATCAAAAACTCATGTTAGATATCATTATAAATATTTGACATCTCAATTATGTTATATCAAATAGTCTTTTGAAATCTAACAAATGTCATATAATCCAAACAACTTTAGAAATAACCACCATCCTAATCAGAGACACAACGTGCTTAGAGCAACACTTCTATTGCACAGGCTACAATTCAAAAATTAATATTAATTCTCTTTGAATGAACTAGTCATCTTCTTTTTCTATCTATATAAAGCGTAGATTGAAAGAGTTTCTCATCAAAGTTAGGGAATTTTAATCAGTAAGAAAATAATAGTTTTAGTTGTCTCTGAATATTTAGGGTTTAGAGAAATGGGCAGCAGCATGCAGAATGAAGAAGACGAGGAAGACGCAGACATAAAGTTTGAAATGAGATTATCTCAAAATCAAATCAAGGAAGTTTACCAAAGGTATATAATTAGATCGTCCACTTTTTTCATTGTTTTCTTTTATTTAGTTCATCAAAATTGCATATTTTTAGTGATACACACATAGTACTGTTTGACAATTGTTCTCTCGCAATAAACATACAAGAAAATGGATATTATAAAACGTGTCAACCTTAACATATATGAATGAGTGTGGATAATCTTTGATTTCAATATGATTGTAATTTCTAACAGAAGCTTTTTATTTTTTATAAATGATAGATTTGAGAGATTATTTAGAAATGGGGATAGTTTTGCTGTCAAAGTTGTGAGCGTAAGATTTCCCCATTTCATTAGTAATTTCGCTAACATCTTGTTTAAAGAAGATGAAAGTGTTCAGTGTCTGAGAGTTGCTGAAATGAGGCACAAAGAAAATTGTAGAGAGCTGTATGATGGAAATGATTAAAGGAGAATAAGACAAATATTTATTGATCTTTTCTAAATATTCATCTGATTATTACATTTCAATAATAGTAATCATCATTTAAAAGGAGAATAAGATGAGGATGTTAAGTGTCTGAGAGGTGCTGAAAAGAGAGAATACAGAGCAATGTTGAATGGTTGGAGGTTTCTCATGAAAAACCAAAAGATGCTCATAACACAGATTTTTGTT
>NC_028351.1:31983418-31985549 GCF_000741045.1 Vigna radiata var. radiata | reverse complement strand
CTGTTTTCCTTTAACGCATTCAACACAAACATCAAATTTTGTGAAGTCAATGCAATTCAAAATCCCATTTGACACAAGCCGTTCAACTCTATTTTTAGAGATGTGACCTAGACGTCTGTGCCACAATGCTCCTGAATCATTATTGTCAATTTTTCGCTTAGTACAAGATGATTCTGTATTGAATGATTCACCGTAGGAAGCCATCATATCAAGCAAATAGAGGTTGTCATTGTTTGAAAGTGAACCAGTCCCAACAATATTTGAATTTAAAGACAATTTGATTTCACGGTTTCCAAATGAACATGAATATCCTGATTTGTCAAAATAGGAAACTGAGACCAGATTTCGTCTAAAAGACAACACAACAAAAGTGTCTTTCAAATCCAAGTAGAAACCAGTGCACAATAACAGTCTAAAATGCCCTATAGCTTCCACTTCTACCGATTTTCCATCTCCCACATAGATCCATCTTTCAGAATCAATTGGTTTTCGGTAGCTTATAGATCCCTTCATTGACACACTAATGTTAGCAGTTGCACCAGAATCTAACCACCAAGTGTTTATGGGTACTGAAGCTAAATTGACCTCAGAACAGACCAAAGCAAGACTGCGCCTAAAGCTTATACGATCAAGGACTATCTTTATTTTCTTGTTCCAGTCTTTAAAGAAATTAGCAGATATTGAAGCAATCGAAGCTGTATTTAGAATAAGAGAAACAAAGGAATTAAGCTCACACCGTAAAATTAATAATTATATAAATATAATTCAAATAATGGTCTATCCCATCTCAAGATACCCAATGCCCCATCAATATCAAGTCTTTGGACACTAATATTAACTGCTAGAGATATCTTGGTGTAATGATCAACATTGATAATAAGAACATGTCCAATAAAAAACCTATCTTTGGATTGATTTTATTATTAACACGTAAATACCTTATAATTATCACATGTTACCATCACAGATGCGTATACAATCCGGCCAAATATTAATCTTCCTTTGGGCCGACCAATACTCGCATGGATATGCATAAACACGAACATTTATAATCTTTTTATAAACTACTACAGATAAAGAAGACTCACTTTGGCGATATCTTAATTATCAATAGCTCATTTAAAAAATATAAACAAGACCAAAATTGAATTTTATTTATTCCTAATTAATTATTAATTTTACTTTTATTTATCCTTAATTAATAATTAATATTACTTTTATTTAATAATTTTAATCCAAATCTAATTATCCAAAATTGGATCAGCAATCTGCACAAGATTTGGTTCTGCCAAAAAAAAAAATAAAAGTCCAAAATGGATCTGACAATTTGGACTATCCGAAATTGGGCCTGGGTCACAACCCGCAACCCAGTAAACAGAGAAACCCTTGCCGTCAGTTGCACTAGGGTCGCAAGTCCCCGTCAGCCGCGAACAGTCCTTGCCGAGACCACCATGACAGTATCTCGTAACATCCAAAATCAAACCTCAATCTGCAAGAGTGCCCTTGATGCAACGACCGTCGTGGCCGCTACTGACGAAGAACGCAAACCAGAACAAACCCCTGAATGGCAGAACCAGATCTGAACCAGATGCGCGAAGAAGAGTTGCGCCATTGCTATTCAAGAACTCCATCGAAGCAGTTCCTCCATGGCAACGTCGATTAGAATCAAGAGGAAAAGAAGACGGCACCAGAGAACGAAGAAGGCAAACCAGAAAAGGAAAAACAATTCTCTCCTTAGGGTTTCAAATTTGGGAATTTTCCCAAATTAGGTTACAGAGACATTCAAATTGGAAATTCTGAATGTTAATTTCCTTTTTCAACCGTAGAATTAATGCACAAAAATTTATTACAGATTTATAATTCGTAATCAATTACAAATTTCCAAATTTGGTTTATGCAATTTAATCATAAATTAACATGCTCTGATACCAATTGTTAGAATTTATGATTAGAGATTCACAATAAAGAACAATAAACCACATGCATTAAATTCTACAATCAAAGCAGTTCCCAATATTTCTATAATAATAGAAAGGAAGCGTACCTGAATTGGACATTGGGAATAATTAATCAACCTGAAAATGGTCTCTGATCTTCCCTCTGTAGAGCACCCTTAGTTCCCTCAAAATTT
>NC_028351.1:31976201-31982118 GCF_000741045.1 Vigna radiata var. radiata | reverse complement strand
TGATTTCAAGTCACGCGGACTTAATATAATACTTTTAATTTGGTAAATTGCATTATTACTGCTTTACATAACGTCCAATAAAAGATATATTTGAGGAGTAATTGTTGACCTTTTTGGAAGAGCATATCAAAAGAAAATCTTATAAAAGTTCCAATCAAATGTTACTTTTTAACATTGTTATATTTTGAGGCCTAATTTATGCATTTTTAAAGTTGAGACTGAATCAAATTTATGCAAATATAGAAGTCATTGAATTTCACATATTTTGGAAGCTAAAACTCTATATTCTACTTCGGTTCACTACAAGAAAAATTGTCATTATCTACAGCCCAAATCTGTATATAAGGCCTAAAATCCGTATATAATTTCTGGTTATATACGGATTACATACGGACAAAAATCCGTATTTAATACTGTCGTAGGTAGTATTATATACGGAAAATCCGTATATAATTTATATACGGTTATATATGGATAATCCGTATATAACAGTATATAAGTTATATACGGATTTTCCGTATATAAGTGTATATAAGTTATATACGGATAATCCCTATATAACTGTGTATATAATGTATCTGCAGTTCTTTTTTGGCAGTAACATTACGCATTTCCAGAGACATATATGTAACTTATATATGTAAAAAGAGAGAGAACTTGGACTTTGTGAATTTTGAAATAACAATTGGCTGGCATGTTTGAGCAGATTGAAAAAACCTACTTGGACTTTGTGAAGAGCATTTCTGATTTTCTATTTGTTAACAAAAACGTGTGTACGACTGCAACACTTCCACTATATATATTTCTGGAATATTGCAAGCAAATAAAAGGAAAGAAATGAAAAGGTAGGAGGATGAGGGAGAAAACAGAATCTTGTACCAAGATGAAATTGGAGGGCTTCAAGTGAAGTCACATGAAGGAAAGTGGATAGACATAAGCCCTTCTGAAGGGACACTAGTGGTGAACATAGGAGACATGATGCAAGCATGGAGCAATGATAAACTAAGATCTTCTTAACATAGAGTTGTTTTGAAGCAACCTTTGATTTGTTTCAATTATATCCATTTATGATGAATACATGTCTTTCAGAAAGAGTTTAATGCATGTTTGTGCATGCCTGTATCAGTAAAGGAAGATAGATATATCACACTATGAATATCAAATCAATACCCATAGAAGAAAAACAAAAACAGTTCATAAATCAACCCAAAATAACAAATCAACTTGCTACCGACACATAACATCCAGACAATTAAGAGCCAAAGATCAAATCAAGAAAATCAAATACACTATGACTTGTTCACGGATCAACCAATCTGAGCTGCCTTCATCGGTTTGGTTTAATAACTAAAATACATCATTAGTCTTGTACTTGAATTGAGATACCTAGTATAACTCAAATGCAAAGACTTTTATTATATATATCTATATGTGTGTGTATCATCTTTTTATATTAGTCTGAACTATATTGGAAGGCTAGAAAATGATCACAAGAAAGCTAGACTTTTAGCTGGTAAATGTCACAGTTTTATATGACTCTATGTAGAGTCCTGGTCTGTTTCATGAATTCTAATTGTACTATAACTTTTTCCTTTCTTTTAGATGGATTGGGGGAACTTAAAGGACTGAGAGTGGACACCCTTGCTGGGGAGACCAATATAGTGAGTATTTATTTAGAATCTAGTGCAGTGTAACTTGTTTATATGATGAAACTACATTGTTGCTCTGTTTATTTGTGTTTTGATGGTGCACTCTGTCTTTTTTACGTTTTATTTCTTAATTTTTTTCCCAATACTGAGCCTAGAATGCCAAGTGAAAAAAAATAGCTATAATTTTGTATAAATCCCTTAAGGAACCACTGAGTTTTTCTTTCTGATACTAGGTATTCATTGACATTGAAGATGGTATAATCCATTTGAATGCTTGGAATACTTGAAATTCAGAGAGAACAATCAAAGAGGAAGATTTGAAAAAGTGGGATATACAGTTAAGGATTTTGCAGGAATCAGGTCTCAACTGTGAGTAAAAATCAGTTCATCAGACATTGCAATCTGTGCTTCCTGTGACTTCCAATTGGTATATAAAATAAATTTACACTTTAAGTATGGTACTAAAAGGCCTTGTATAATTTTAGCTTGGGTAATTTCTGTCTTGGGAAATTTATTGTTTGATAGACACTTTGGTGTGTCTGCTCTGTTTTAGATTCTGTTTTATGGATGTTAAGTCTGCACTTACAATCAATAAAACCTCTTTCTATAGTTGTTTCATGTACTAGTCATGGCTATGTTTCTTCTTATTAATAGAGAAATTAAACATTTCCTTAATATTATAGTATTGGTTGCAGGGTAATTTGGTGAGTGTCTCACTTGATACATTAATAGTTAAAATTACTCGTTTATAATTTCAGAACCAAACTATCATACAGACAGGTAGAAAATAGAACACACAGTGTTGAAAATAATATAAGTAAAACTAGAGCACCAATAAGAGCAAGCAAAAACACAACTTTAACGTGCTGTGAATTCAGTATTAACTTCAATATATACAATTAACTTCTCACTCAAGACAACTCAGACATATTATATTATATTATATTATATTATATGTATATAAAGTTATACTAAATGATAAAAGAGCAGTCATCTAATTTTCACGTACTACACATATGTTCTGCTAGATGTAACTCTTGAGTCGTCTTACCATGCAAGTGGTCTAGGAATTCATCAAGGAATAACACCTGTTGTAGAACAAGAGTGATAAAATCTGTATTAGGTGGTTTGGATGTGGAGAAGACTTGTGGGAACTCTTAGTAAGAAGAGTAGGTCATCTAGTGAGAAAATCATAGGTAAAGTTATCAAGAAATTTAGTGGAGAATGGTCTGTCTTTTAACATGATGTTGCTGCTCAATTCTTGCAGCCAACCTTTCCTATTTGAAAAAAAAATCTTGATTGTCAACTACTTTTACCTGTCAAAACCAAGGTGCCCATTCTATTCTTTTGGAATTCAATTCTTTATAACTGTGGTATCTCTCTGTGAATAATAAGTTTATGTATTTAATAACTAACTTATAATCGCAGGGATTTGTCTCCTTAGGATTAGTTGTCCATATTTCCTAAACTAGTCTGTTGCTTCATGTATTTATATAGGTTCAATGACCTCATAATTGATATAAAGTAGAATATTATTTCTTCTAAATTTGAGAGAATCAACTGAGAAGTGTTGACTAGTTATTTTCCTCTTACCCCTTTCCAGCATTTGCACAGGCGCAGACGTTTATTTTCAACCTTCAATAAATTCCATGTTAAATTTATCATTGTTTGCAAGTTTAACAAGCATCTTTGTTATGTGTTATATTGTGATTGTACAGATGGCTTGAACAATTAAAATCAATAATTTGATCCATTATTGACCAAGTTAGGAACTTCTACCAACATTGATTCATTGATGAAAATCCTGCGATGTTTTCCTCAGGTTCAAGTTGTACTACTGTTATTGGGAGGCATATCTGAAAAGTAGAAGCTGTACACTGAATCCAATAGCTTAATTTCATATTCTGAAAAGAAGACGGGATTCTAAAGCTCGTTGGTTCAAGTATCTTGAATTTAAAACTTTGTCATGATATGAATACACCATAAAAACACCACTGGAGGTGGACACTAGAAAACAATCTGTCGTGATGAATTTTAACATTAAAAAAAAAGGAACTATAAAAATCATCTAGAGATTTGTTTGAAATTAGGACTGGAAAGCAATCACACCATAGACAGGACAATCGCACCATACACACATGGAACAAACAAAACAAGATAGGGGAAAAGTCACCAGTAAACATACCTTACTTCAATTGATCCTTTGCTTGACTCTANAACACTTAAGCCTTCCCAATGAGATATCCCAGACTGATCAACCACTTAAGGATATGTATGGAAGTCAAAAAAATGAGATTAGGGTTTCTGAAATTAACGTTTTTAGAAATTAATTAACATGACTTACCAATTCAAGAACTCCGCAACAACTAGGGTTCCACTACCACACAACTAGGGTTCCAGTAGGGGCACAACTCNNGTTCCACTCATGGAAAACGACAACTACAGACAAGAACTAGCAACAAATTATAACGGAGGTGGTAGAATTCACGATTGAGGAGAATAGTAGCACAGACAAGAACGGTCGGCGAAGGAGAAGAAGGCTCGACGAGGGTGACAACACAAGAACGAGAAGAAGGGTCGACGAAAGAGAAGAAGCCTCCAGAATAATGGTTGCAGTGAGTGAGAATGATGGTTGTAGTGAGTGAGAATGATGATGGCAGTGAGTGAGAATGACCAAATGGCGTTAGTTCGAGGGAGGCCGAGAAAGAGGCAATGCAGAAACAAAGTTAGTTCGAGGGAGGGAGTGAGAAAAGTGAGAGAAGAGTCTTTTAACCAGATTTAATATTAACTTTTATTTTTTAATTATTCATTACTCGCGGATATTATATACAGAAAATCCGTATATAAAGTTTTTCGCACATTATATACGGATTTTCCGTATGTAAGCCGATTTCCCAGATCCGTATAAACCATCCGTATATAATGTCTGTTATATACGGATTAAAATCCGTATATAATTATCCGTATGTAATTTGCAATTTTCTTGTAGTGGTTGATAATCTAGATATAGTATCTTGCTTCTTCGATTTCCAACTGATTAAGGATGCACCATATAACACATTAAAACCAGTCATAGACCTTCTAGTGTTAGGGCAAACAACCCAATCAGAATCACTAAAAGCCTTGAGATCATGTTCAGTGATGGAGGGAAAGAATAATCATTGTCCTGGGATTGTTCTTCATATATCTCAGGATCCTTATTGTTGTTGCATAGTGATCTTCCAAAGGATTAGAAAAAAACTGACTGAGAGTACTAACAACAAAACATAAATCTGGTCTTGTGTTGGTTAGATATAATAACCTGCCAAGAAGTCTTCTATAGGCATGCATATCTAAATAGGGTTTCCCTTCTGGCTTGGAAAATTTTGTGTCTGGCTGTATGTGAGTAGAATCACTTGTATATCAGAGGATCCTTGTACCTGGACATCACTTGTATACTTATAAGGCTTGTGACAGTCAACTCCATTGATTAACCATTAGTGTAATATATTTTAGGTAATCAAACTCAATAATTAATCATTAATATCATATATTTGTAAATTAATACCTGATAATTGCCCATGAATGACCATTAGCTCCTACCGGTATATTTCATTTAATACATAAGCCCTCCAAGCCCAAGCAAGCTCTTTTACTTAAAAGAGGTGCGTAGGGATTATTACGAGCTTTAAAAGGAGATGCTGACGTTGTATGTAGGGATTATATCTTCGAAGCTATTATAAGTCTTCACTGCTCTCTGTACCAAGTAGCAGACTCTAGGAGTTCTCTTTGGATATTTTTCCTGTGCAAGAGATTTTCACTCCAAAAAGTATAAAATAAAGTAAACGCTCCAATAGTTTATAATTTTTATAATGAAAAGGCGTTGGAACCTGACAAAGCTGAACATGTTGAGTAGTAGACTGATAGTTCTTTTTCGAACTTCCTGTGTTGAGCGAGGATTTCTGAAGCCATTTTCCTCCGGGATTCTTCGGAGTCAGAACACTAACTTCGTGCTTCCTCCCTTCATATCACCCGATCAGGAGTCAATTTTCTGACTTCGTTCTTTCTTCCTTATTCACCGATTAGGTAGTCAATTTTCTGACTACGCGAAATAGTTGAAGTCAATTTTCTGACTTCATTCTTCCTTCCTTATTCACCGATCAGGAGTCAATATTCTGACATCCTGTATGCCTTCCTTATCCACCGATAAGGATTCAATTTTCTGACATCCTGTATGCCTTCCTTATTCACCGATCAGGATTCAATTTTCTGACATCCTGCATGCCTTC
>NC_028351.1:31958636-31975951 GCF_000741045.1 Vigna radiata var. radiata | reverse complement strand
TGCCTTCCTTATTCACCGATCAGGAGTCAATTTTCTGACATCCTGCATGCCTTCCTTATTCACCGATCTGGAGTCAATTTTCTGACATCCTGCAATTCTTTGAAGTCAATTTTCCTAACTTTCTTCAAATGGTGAACAAGTTGTAAATGATTGAATCTTCCTGTGCAAAATATTTTCTCACAAAGAACATGCGTTAAAACAACATAGAAGCAAGTGGTCCTTTGAATTTGGAACGGACTACCAGAAACAATTTCATCATGCTTTGCAAGAAAATAATATCATTTAATTCCACGCCTTGTCAAAGAAGCTCCTCATCCCCAGTTGTTGTTAGCACCTGCATCATCTTTTTCTGGTTTGTACGACAGCGATTGTCAATACCCAATCATCATTGGGCATCATGATGTGCCAGAGTTGTCTTTTTCCTTGCACCCAAATTAAAATGCAAATAATGCATAAACAATTTAAAATATACACATTTGTTGCGAATCACAATATTAAATATTTCTGCAGAAGCCATATAGTGTCTTCGAATAATTGAAACTTATACTTCAATTTTGGCCAGGGGTTCCCATTGGCAAAGCATAACTATGCTACAATCCTAAAAAATATACGCTTTGAAAATTAGCTATCTCTGCATTACAGACATTGACTACCGAAGCTGAACTTATTGCATGTCATCAAATTTACAAATATATGGTATTAAGCCGACAATACTTCATGTGATCAATCTTTATAAGAAGACGTCACCGGATTGACCAAGCGAGATGAAATAATAAATATAAACAAAATTATAATAGTAATGTTGCAATTAATAGTAATAATGGACATAAAATTTTTTGACAAGACGGTAATAATGAAGAAAGTAATAATTAGATAGGCATGAATTGACGTTATCGTTGTTTCACGAAAGATGGCCTGATAACAGCTTAAAATACCTTTATAAACACAGACCCCGTTTTACCTTTAAGGATGAAAATACTGATGAGCTCCACCTAGCATTTGTTGCCTTATGGTTGGAGTGAATCCTCTATTGAATGGGATTCATGGACGAGGTCGTGGTGGTCTGGACCGTGGGTCTAGTTACGGGATTTTCACTGGCAACGTTCTGAGGTTTGGGCAATAGTCGAGGCCATCATTGCTGGGATTTTTAGCGACAACGCTTGTCGTGACCGGAGCGAGGCATATAAGTCAAACGCTACCATGAGTACAGCCTCGCTCTTCCCTCACGCGAGCCACGCCGAGTTTGGCAGCCAAATCGTCGCTCCTCTCCCTCGCCAACGAAGCATTTTCACTTTCCGCTGCCCGTAAGGTCTCCACGGCGTGAACCTGCATTCCTGCATTCCTGAATTAGAAACATTAAATCTGTATAACATTGAAATTTTTACCACCTCTTTTTCGTGAAAACTAAGATTAACAGTTTTGCATCCTTCTGTGCCAACAACTTTGTCTTTTTTTTTCTTCTTTCTTTTGATCTGTTTGCACGAGGTTATGATAATAATGTACTGCCACGCAAAGAGCTCTGCGACCCTATCATGGAATTCACTGTTATTTTTTCACCATTCAATAAGAATCAAAACCAGTATAAGGGAAGTGATCAAGGAAATGAAAACACCGTTCCAACGTCATTAAAGTGGTCCGTTCCAAGGTCATTAAAGTAGCAAACCCGAAAGAATCTCGGTACATATACATATATCAAATATACACCAACTCCCATTTTCACGTTTTAATATTGTGAAGTGACTTATGTATTTAATATAAATTTTAAGAGATGAATATTTTTTTCATAATGGTACTTTTCGGAATAAAAGAGAAATAGGAAGCTACGAAAACGTAATTCCTTGAACCGGTGGCATGCACTCATGAGGTGGACGTTGACGTTTTATTAAATAAACAAATATAACAATTTTTAAAGATTAATATAACTAGAATAGGTAGTAAAATAAAATATTGATGAGAAGATTCAGAGTCTTAACGACTTTTCACCCAATTTTTGCTAAACCTCAATCCACGTGGCGAGCATTTCGGGACATAATCAATCTCCTAAACTCTGAATGTTTTCAAAACAAAAAATATGTCATTATAATTTACCATTGAATTTTTTCTCTTGGTCCAAAACCTGGTATTGATCTGAAATAGTGATGTCGAGACCGAGCGCACTTGTGGCTTTATGGGATGCCGCTCGGTCCCACGGTGGACGCCAAAATGTTTCGGTAGGTAACATTTGTCTGGGGTCGGTCGCCCTTTCTTGTTGTGCTCCGATCATCGAATTCTTCATGTAATCCTTCCCGATTGGGGATTGACCTACAGAAGACACTCCGATGCTCAAATATGTTTCAATAAAGAGGTCAATATTTTTATTAGTATATCAGAGGATCCTTGTACCTGGACATCAATTGTATACTTATAAGGCTTGTGACAGCCAACTCCATTGATTAATTAACCATTAATGTAATATATTTTAGGTAATCAAACCCAATAATTAATCATTAATATCGTATATTTGTAAATTAATACCTGATAATTGCCCATGAATGACCATTAACTCCTACCGGTATATTTCATATAGTACACTTCCTTCATGACAAATTAATGCCCTGTTGAGATCTTGCAATTTCTAAGCCCACAAAATACTTGAGTTGGCCTAGGTTTTTGATCTTGAACTTTGCATTCAATAGAGCCTTCACAGTTTGGATTTCTTGGATGTCATCACCTGTCAAGACTATATCATCTACATAAACAAGTAAGATGGTGATATGAGAAAAATCACTTTTGACAAAAAGTGAATAATCTGATTTTGATTGTATGTAGCCCAAAGAAAGTAAAGTAGTTGTCAACTTATAATTCCATTGTCTAGAGGCATGCTTGAGTCCATATAAAGACTTCAACAACTTGCAAACTTGCCCTGGTTTTTCTGTTTTGTAGCCAAGAGGAAGAGACATGTATAGTTCTTCATCTAGATCCCCATGTAAAAAAGCATTATTTACATCTAGTTGATGCAAATACCACTGTTTGGAAGCTGCCAAAACCAGAACCAATCTTACTGTTGTGATTTTAACAATAGGTGAAAAGGTCTCAAAGTAATTTAAGCCTTGTTGTTGTGTGTAGCCTTTAGCTACTAACCTTGCCTAGCATCGTTCAACTTGTGCTTCAGTCAACTCTTTTGCTTTTCAATCACTGGTAACCACAGCTTTTGACTTCTCCATCTCAAGACTCACCAACTCCTTTGCCAGATATTTCAATGATATTTTGGGCCATCTTTTCTTTGCCAACATAGCCAAATATGTGGCTTTATTGCACTCCAACCCATAGTTCTTCTTCAGCATATCAATGTCATTCATCACTCCAACCCCAAGAAATTCAAACGAAGCATCCATCATAAAGCTCTGCAGAGAAGGAGGGATTTTCTTCATGAAGAACAATTGAACGATCAAACACCTATCTTCAACGCAAAGTTGCAAAATTGCAACTTTCGTCGTAACCTTCTTCTTGGTGGAAGGCTTCGGAACATGCATCCATTCAGTGTCAAGACCAACAACTCTTTGTTTGCAAGCATATGTTGATGAAAGCCATTATTCAATGATGTTTTCATCGGTAGTAACTATGGTTTCAATTGTTGTTCCATCGCAGCATATTTCATGCCTCCTAGTTGATGGCTCCAGGATGTTTCTGTCATTCAGAGTCATCTTCAATTTCAAACTTTTTTCTTCGATTATGCATTGTAATTCTAGTTTCAACAATATACTTTATGTAATTTGAATCTTTGATTATTTGATGACGGTGAAGATTACGAAGGTAAGATTTCCTTTATGTAATTTGAATCTTTGATTATTTGATGACTGTGCAGATTTTGAAAGTAAGATTTCCTTAGTTTTTCTTCTTTACTTTGAAAGAGTGTCCATGGTGCAAAGAATACAAATATAATTGTTTAAAACAATATAAAATCAAAATATAAACTATAAATTGGTCGTTCCTACATTTCAACCCAATATTAAGCATAATCTTAAGTTTCACATCTTTTATGAAAACAATCATCATTTCTACGTCATTCTGTTTCTTTGAACTCAGTGAGTCTTTCTCCATTACAGTCAAAACTTTAAATCAATCAATCATGCTAAAAAATCATCTCATTGATGATTGTTCCTACAAACAAACCTAATATTCAGCATAATATTCTTATGTTTTACATGTTTTATTACAAGAATCATCATTTACATACATTGTTTGTCAAAAACCAACCCGTAAAATAGTATTCAACATATATGTATCACAAAATACTGCAGTTTTCTGTACAGGAAATGTTTTTTAGTTTAATAACCGATATAAACTAAACAAAAAACGAAGAAAATGAATATATGTAAAAAGTAGCAAAAGCTATGAATCTAATTACTCAAAAGAGTATATTACCTTTGGTACTTCCTTAATTTGATTTTTAGATCTCATTAGTCTTCGAAAGGTTCATGTCTGCGTTTTCGTCTTCTTCATCTTTATCTATACTGTTGGAAATTTGCCCAAACTCTAAATATTCAGATATACCTAGAAATATTTCTTCTGTGGTTGGTGATATTTGGTCACTTGGTTGAGAAATCTCTATTATGAATATCCGCTTTATATAGATGCAGGATGACATAGCTTTGAAAAGGATTAACATTAATTTTTTTTCTTTTATTTGTTACTTAAATATGAATTGTTTATTAGATAATTAAACATGTTTTTAGTTTCTAAATTTTAAAATAAAGGATTAAATATGTTTTTGTCCTTTAACTTTTACTGAAAATTGAAATTAGTCTCTCTTTGAAACTTTAGACTAATTTAGTTCCTTATCTTTAGAACTGTATGAATTTAGTCTCTTTAATCAAATTTTGTTAAGTTTATTCGAGATTTTAAATACATTTCTCAATTAATATTGAAAAAAAAAGTGTCAAACAGTATAAACAACTTAAATGCTATTATGAAATATGTTTGAAATGTCAAATAAACTTAGCAAAATTTGGTTTAAAGGACTAAATCTACATATTTCTAAAGTTGGAGGACCAAAAACATGTTTAATCCTAAAATAAAATTAGAATTGGTATTTCTTTAAAAAAAATAAAATATTTTGTCTTCAAACTTTAAAAATAAATAAATATATATTTTTTAACTTAATTAAATTAAATTTTGTTGAGAGTTATAATATAGCTTGGTGGTAAAATGGAAATAAAAAATGAGAACAATTGTGAATTCAATTTTCTACCATTAAAATTAACAACTAATATTTATCATCAATAAATTAAAAACAAATTTGTCCATTATTTAATTTAAATAGATCTAAAATAAATAAAAATTAATTAATGTATTTAACAATGTCATTTATGCAATATATTAATGTGTGTATTTAATTATTTATGTAATATATTTATTACGCATTAATTTAATACACTAAAATTAATGTTATAAAACTTTACTTCTCAAAATACTCTTTCGGTTTTTGCTTATATTATTTACTAGGATATAAGTGCATAGCTAATATGGAAATAATCACATCTATTCTCAAATGTAAAGGTGTAAACAGGTTTCGTTTTGGTTATGGATAGAGAAGATATTAGCATGGATAAATGATTATTTAATTTAATTCAATTGAGTTCATTTCTGATTAATATAGTAAAAACTATGAGATTAATTTTTTTTGGTATTTTATATATATATATATATATATATATATATATATATATATAAAAGGTATTTTATTTATAATTAAAGAAATATGGATTAAATTCAACATATAAATAAAAAATAATAACAAAGTAATAAATGATAAAAGATAAAGATAAAATAATCTAAAATATTTAAAAATATAATATATTTAAAACTCCTCCATCTAGTTAGTGTATACAAATTGTATCTATCAAACTTATTACTAAATCAATAAAAATTTAGTAAAAATATCTACTTCTACACTCAAGTAACACAAAATTGTTAATGATTTACAAAGACAACATAAAAGACAAAATACCAATCCAAAAAACTCCCATTGAGCAACAAATCTGGGAGGTTAGTCTATATAAATATCTTCTTGTAAATCATCGTTGAAGAATGCATTGTTGACATACAATGGATAAAGATATCATTGTTGAAAAGTCACCATAACTATAAATAACTAACAAAAGCCATTTTTGTCACTAGAGAAAAATGACATGCACTGATGACAAAAGAGAGGTCAAAAGAAACAATAACATAAGAAGTCAAAGATGAACAAGAGAGCGAAACCTTAAAACTTAAAGATTCTCCCATCAAAACACTTGAAAGAGGAAAAGAATGACTTCGACGCTCTGAGTATAAAAGCCCATACGTACACTAGAAACATTCATATCTTAAAAATTACAAATTATAAAATTGTCAACATTATTTATTTTCAAAAGTACGTGCTTATAAAATTTATTATTACTACTAATTTCTATAATGATTATTTTGAGATGATACCACTAGTACAGGAAACGGAAAAGACACCGGTTGTTTTTTATTATAGGCATCGGTTCTGCAACCGGAGCGTATACAGACGAGGTAAAAAAGAGCAAACATTTTGCCTCGGGTATGAACCGGATCAAAAGAGGGTAAGATTATGTCTCGGTTTTTAGCTAACCGAGGTAGTAACTTGATTTTTTTTTCCATATTTTAGGCCTGTGCTGAACCGCCCCCTATAGCTCTCTGAATCAATGCTTCCAAATCATGTCCCAACATCAAACGTCTGGGGTTCTTCCTTAATTGCTTCTTCTACGTCAATAGTTGTTGGCCACAATTTCTTCACAGCAATCATTTCACCATTGTCCATTTCAGCTCTATATACAACACCATAACATCTTTTTCCAATAATATTTCTATCAACTAAGCATCTCAGTATTTGTTCCACTGAAAAGTTTAGCTTCTGAAATGGTATGAACCGCCATGGCCATGACTCACCCAGTACTGAATCATCATCTCTAATAACTCTCCTTGCTTTGATGATAGCAGTTATCCCCATAACGATCATTATCACTGTCAAGGCTATCAGCAAAATCAAGCCGCTATCCATGGCAACCTGCAGGAAATAGAAACAAAGCCAGAGAACCAGGACACCACCATTAGCAATCGTGCCACAACACCTCGCGAGCTCTATGAGGCCGCCACCATGACCACCGCGAGAGCTCTCTCTCCTTCGCACAACCTACAATCAGAAAGGCAACCAGCAGATCGCGCCACCACCGCCTTCGAAGTAGCCACCGTCACCGTCATCGTGCGTAGAGAACTCGTGGTAGAGCATAATAGTTTCCCCCAATCTTCACCCCGTCATCATCAAACCCTAATTCGCACCACCACCATCGACATCAGAAAAACCCCAATCGCTAGTCGCTGCACTCACCTTCTTCACTAGAAACCTCCATTGACGCACTCGCATGGTCGTCGTTCAACCTCCGTTCAACCTCCACGGCCGCCGTTTAACCTCCGTTCACCAGAAACCTCCGTTCAATCTCCATGGCCGCTGCTCACCAAAAACCTCACTTTGCTCCCAATGGCCACCGCTTGCTCTTCCCTCCAGAGGCGACGCACTCGCAGGCGACGACGAGGTGGTAGTGGCTCCCGGCGGTAGGATTTTGGCGAACAAAGAGGAAAAGGGGAAGATTTTGGGTTTCGGGTTTGGTCTCTGCGTGATTTGGTTCCTGACGAGAAAAAGAAGATGAAAGGGGAAGGGGGCGGGAGCGAGAACAATTTTTTCTCGAGGGAAATGAAACATTTTTAGGTTAAGTTTTTTTTACGCAGCTGGTAATAATACCTCAATTTTGTGCTCAGCCGAAGCAATACACACATATATGCCTCAGTTCTACTCTCCACCGAGGCATATAGTCCTCACACAAAAAAAAAAATGAAATGGTTATACGCCTCGGTTCCCGCCTAAACCGATGCATAAACATGCTTTCACACCGGTTCTGAATGAACTGAAGCCATAGGCTCTGCACACATTTCAAATTTTAGAGACTTGTCTGGGGTAGGTGGACTTTTAGGTATCGGTTATAGTATTAACCGAGGTAATATGTCTTATATGCTCCGATTCCCCTTAAGCCGAAGCATATAACTTTGCTTAAACTACAAAAATGCCACCGCGTTTTAATAGGTTTCAGGTTCACCTAAACCGAAGCCTATAGCGCGAGTTAAAAAACGCTTTTTTTACTAGTGTACCAATACAGTTTTATACTATTGATTGACGGAGGCACTAGAGTTTCGTGAAAACATTATAGTGATGGAGGCTGATGCGACAAAGATGGTCTGACCTTGGATTGATTTCACAATGGCGTGAACCTTGGTTCACAGAGGTAAACTATTGTGCCTTGCAATGGTGGCACAATGCCATGGTAGATAGGGTTCTTGAGGCTGAATATCGAATATGATGAAGTGACCAGGATGAAGATAATGAGGTTGCAGTCACTTCAAATAAAATAGGTCACGTCATTCACTAATGGTTGACCTTGAGTATGTGTCGTTAACAATTTAAATGCCTTCAACGAAAATGACTAAATTAAACAAATTTTACAAAAAAAAGAAACACTTTGAATGTTAAAAAAACTCGAGGATCATTTTGAACAAAAGTAACAAATATAGATAAAAAATAGATATTAAACTGTTTATTTTAAAAAATTTGCTCTTATAAAATTTATTATTACTATTAATTTAGAGTATTTTAGATGTTACCAATAAAGTCTTATAGTATTGATTATATAACACATTAAATTAATGCAAATATTAATATATTACACAAATAATAAATATAAGAGTTTTGGTATTATGACATTGATATATTAATGTATGTATTATTTATGTTTCATTAATTAATATATTAATGTATTCATAACGGTAAAGTTTTATAATGTTGGGGTTATTTATGTTTCATTAATTAATATATTAATGTGTGCATTATTTTCTTGCAATATATTTAATGATATCACATAAATAATATGCATTCATTACATATTACATGAATGACATTATTTAATTGTTAAATAAATATTTTAATTAATTTTCCTATCTTAAATATATTGAAATAATCAAATAAAATAGAAAATATTAAAAAAATAATTAATGTTAATCCTTTTTCATAGATCATTCATTTCCTCTTTCCCAACTATATAAGAAGCATATTCATAGAGTTTTCCCAACCTAAGTCATCCAAATTTCACCAACGACACGTTTCTATATATCTCTGAATATTTAGTTAGGGCAAATGACCAGCAACATGGGAAATGATGAAGAGGACGAAAAACAGACATATTTTTTCTAAGAATGGTGAGATTGAAGTCAAAATCAAATCAAGGAAATACCAAAGGTATTATTATAGCTTTTTATTAATTAATTTATATTTTGGTAATTCTTACATATATGGTTTTTCATTTTTTGTTTAATAGTTTATATTTGGTTCTTAAACTAAAAAAAGAGAAAACATTTCGTTTACAGGAAGCTTGTGCGTGAACTATGCAAATGCAACGCACCTTCTCGGTGTTTGTTTGAATCCCTTCAAAAGAAGGTTTTGATTTAGAACAACCACATCTTCTTAACTCATGCTATGTTTTACATTTTTATATTAACAATAATGTTATTTTCCATTATTTTGTTTATTTACAGTCCCTCAATCTACAAAAGAAGTGGAGGATTGATACCACTGAATCAACAAAGGAAGTTGGGATTTACTTATACCATTTGTTGTGGTAGCGGTGATGTTGGTGTGGTGATGATATATTGTTGTTTTCTTGGTTTAAGTTCATCACTGAAATGTATCAGTCTTTGACATTGCTGTTAGGTCTTCTTGAGGAAAGATTAATTAGTTAGAGAATACATAAATGTAAACTAAGTGTAAATATTAAATTTAAAACCTTAAAGATATTAAATTTATAAATATTTTTTCTTATATAGTATTCGATTTTTTTATTTTTATTCAATGTAAAACTTAAACTTACTCATACTTCTAATAATAATATGATTTTGTTTTTGGAATGATAATTGGATTTGTTACAAAATTGATAAGTGTATCTAATAGTAAAAATAATAGAACAATTTTTACGATTTGACAATTATTAGTATTTTTATTATAAGTTTATATTAAGTTTAATATTCCGATGTTATGAATGATTAACGATAAACTCTATCAATTAGTTTTTCTATTCTAGTATATGTTCTGACATGGTGTTCAATAATTACATACCCATAGATATGTAATCAAAGTTAAGGTGGAGAATAGAACACATGAGTGATGAAAAAAAATATATTAAATAGTAAAAACCACGGAGATTGAAGAATATATTACATTCAACCCGTGAATAAGAGAGTTAATTCCTATATTTTGGACACTAAAAAATAATAATGAACACGGTCTCTAGAATGAGCCTATATCATATCTTCCTTAGGGTTAGTTTCTTATGTTTTACGAGTGTGTTTTTCTATCTTTGTCAAACATATCATTTATAAGATCTAAGCGAGTTTATTCTAATTGGATTAAGCTTGAAATTTTGTTCTTGATTTTTGTAATTAAAATAATTATTTATAATTGATTTTGTTAAAATATTCTTCAATCAAACTATTTCGATTTATTTTATTTTTTAATTGAAGTAATTCAATATGTTGATAATTGATTTTATTAAGATATTTTCAATTATTTATAATTTCTAATTATTTGTACCATATTTTTACAAATAAGAACTAAATTCATATTATTCAATTTATAAAATAAAAACTTTAATCTCTAAAGAAATAATAAAAATAAAAGATAAAAATAAATAATATAAAAACAACGATAATTATGAGTATTTACAGGGGATTCTCTAACGAATAATACACATTCCGAATGGATATGACGTCTATTTAGTCCATGATGTATAAAGTGTGTTTTTAATCACGTTCACTTGCTATTGGGTAGCCATCGACGACGATAGATCCTCCGACCAAAGGTACCGTAGTGGCATACAACTGCAGCGGAGCTAATTCAATTTGAAGGAGAAAATAACATGTCAAAGTACCTAAGTGTTTCTCAACTGAGGAATATCTCGTCCAGCTAAGATATGCAATAATGGAGATGCTGACTCAGTTGCCTACGCTAGAATTGTTAAATAAATAATGTAACCCACACAAATAATATTATGGTGCGTAATTTTCATTAAACATTAACAACTTTTAAATAGGTGCAAATAGAGCCTTGGACCAAGTACAAATAATAAAAACTGAATATAAAATATCAACTTACTTAAAATCAAACCATCTATATCTATTTTATCTCAATCAAAATCAAACCAAATATTACTAAACCCAAAACTAATAAAATAACAAATCTCTAAAATTTGAGTTTATCTGACCAGAATTTTGTCGCCCAAGTGAAACTGCTATCGTTCAAGCAACACTTCTATCGCACAGGGTACAATTCAAATTATGGAAGGAGAACCACTGGAACATTATCTACCTACACTCTATGTGGCTTGAGTGACAACCTAATAATTTGGATGAGATTACTTAAGGAGAAGAAGTTGTCAGAGTCAACTTACTTAAGGATTTGTCGAAAACTCAGGTCAGAGGCTGGATCTGGAGCAAAGGTATTGCAGAGAGCTTTGGGAAATTTCTCTTTTGTCTTCCTTTCCCACTTCTTTGGTTTGTAATGGCTACCATGAGTAGTAGCTAATATTTTTTTTTTCTTTGATATTGAATGTAATTGATTTGAATTAGGATGTATTATGATAATATTCTTAAAAACTTAATTCTATTTTCATTGATATTGGTATTTTCATTATGCTATTCATGCTTGATTGTATATAGTTTCTTGATTGTGAATTTGATATTCAACTAGGAAGTTTTGGCAATAATCCTTATCCTAACAATTTCAATGAAGGATGGAGGAATAAAAACAACTATGAGTGGAAGCAGCAAGCCGAACAATCAAATAGGCCACAACCTCAACATCAACCACAACTACTCAATTAAGAAAAAAAAATTTAAATTAGAGGAGAATTTTAATCAATTCACGTAACTTTTTATCATTAATCACATGAACATCGATGGCTCCATTAAAAATTTAGAGTTGTAAGTGGAGTAGTTGGCTAACCAATTGACTGATCAACAAAGTGGTTCTTTCTCTACCTACACAGTAAATCTCAAGGAGAGCATTGCAAGGCAATCACTACAAGAAGCAGAATTGTGAAAACACTACAATCTCATCTTAAATACGTCTTCTTGGAAGGAGATAATGACTGATAACTCTTTAAATTTGCATATTTTTTTGTGTCTAGAAGTCTTTGTTAGTGTATTTTTGTTTTTAATTGTTTAGAATTAGGTTAGTTTTAGAATTTTTCTTTAAAATTGTAGTTTTATAAAATTTTAGTTAAAAATAGCTTTTTAGGTGTAATTTTTAGTTTATAGGAAATTAGGAGTTTTCTGAAAATATTTTGAATAAAAATTCTTTTCTTTAAGTTTTGTTTAAATAGGTTTTGAATTTTCTTCTTTCCAAAAATTTCTCTTTTTCTCTTATATTAGTTGTTGATTGGTTCTTTTTTTTGCAGATTGGGCCTCTGATCATTTGGGATTCAAATGTTTTTATCAAACTAGGCCGGTCTCGGAGAAGAATAAGTGCTGCTGCCAGCTGATTAGTGAAGCTGCTGCAAAGGCTGATTTGAATTGGGCCGATTGCATTGGGCTTCTACAAGTGAGATTGAGAGGATGGAATTCAGTGGTTGCTGGAATGCAATGTTGTTGGGCTGCTGCTGAAATTTAATTGCGCTTAATTGATAAAGAGAATGGGTTGCCGCTGTCTGACGTTGCTGCCACCATTGGAAGTAAAAATTGGGCCGGTGCTAGAGTGCTGCTGCACTATCTGGGCCTAAGTCACTACAGTAAAGAAGGGTATTACCGAAGGCCAAAATCTCTCGGAAAAGACCACAAGCCGTCGCTAAATGCCTATTACCGAGGGCCCGGCGACGGTCAAAAAGTCGTCGGTAAATACGTCGTCGCTACTTAGCCGAAGGCTTCTGGCCCTCGGTAATTACCGAAGGCTTTTAGCCCTGGGTAATTACCGAAGGCTTCTGGCCCTCGGTAAAACCTTCGGTATGATTCAGGGATAAATGTGTTGTATTTGTTTTTCTTGTCCAACCACACATACCTACAGTGTACACAACATACACAGACCTGCATAACAGTTTCAATCCACAAACAAACAACATATATATTGTCCATCCCAAAATATTCCGTTCATTGATGAAAAATCATAAAGTTCATCATTGTATTGACATCCATTATGTTTTAATAATATCATAATAGCAAGGTGAAACAATTCTAAGCAAAAATAAATGTCCCAATATCATAATGTACTAACATCTAAATGTAAACAAAATGAAACTAAAATTTTACAAAGTCTTCAGATGTATCTTCATCATCCTGCTCATCTGTAGATGGTTGGACTGGTGTGGCCTGGACTGGTGTGGGCTGGACTGATTTGGGCTGATGAGGGACGACGGGTGACGGGGAGGGTCGTGGCTGGGTCGGAGGGACAATGGAAGGAGTGTCTGAAGTTTGAGGTAGCGCTCTCATGACAAGGGACTTGAAGCTTGAAAACTCGTTTCTCAAGTCAGTGTATTGTTCTTTCAATGCACGGTTTTCCTGGTCACGTTGCTCTAGTAGCTGTGTCAAGCGCTGGATGGCCTCGTCAGCAGAAGGGGTGGAAGAAGAAGAAGGTTGGTGCTTCAGTGTACCTCCTCTCGATGCTGTATAGTTTGAAGCAAGTTGTCCTGCACCGTAGAGTCGTCCCTTTTTCTTCCCACCAACGACATCGACCCAGCACTGTGTCCTACGGATGTCGTCATCTGCATTACTCGCATCATCTGGTGTAGGAGCTGACCCATGTTCGGATCTAACCTGTGAAAGTCTCTCAGAAAATTCTTCCTGTTGAAACATTAAAAACAATGTCAGGGCCAATATACAATAACATAATCATGTGGATTACTAATTCTAGGACTACTATTTACATGAGTCTTGCGAGATCTTTCATCAACGAATTCATTAGTGCCCTTCCGAACATGGGTCTGTGCAAAGACCTCGTCAACATGGACCGCCCGTCCAAGAGCTTGTGCCTGTCATATAATTTNGACTTATTAGTGTATATGAAATAGAAAATACATAAGTTATATATGAAATAAACAGAAAAGTAAAGAAAGTTTACCATACGAATGGCATGCTCGTGAATTGTGATTGACCCGGCATTATGCAAGGCACCACCCTTTTCAGATGCTCTGTTCTTTTGGGCTTGTGCACTCTTCTTGCGAAACTCTACTGAATTCCAATGTGCAAGCAAAGAGTTCCAAATGATTTCGCCCATCTAGTAAGGGCGCTCACCTGCAATTCGGGCATCCCTAAACATCTCTGAGAGTCGATGAGATGCTTTCATGTGAAAATTTCTATGTATTTGAGTTTCATGTTCAGCTTTCCACTGCACCTTCATCTACAATGATGAACAAAACAAACATTGATTAAGACATGGTAAGATATGAATGATAATTAGTTTAAAGTGTTGTTCACCTTAAAACGCTCCCAGAATGGCTTTCTGTCGNCTATAGGTATTGCTCCCCAAGTAGGCCATGGAGTCAAATACTGTTGCTTAATTGATCATGTGATGGCCTGGGAAGCAACCCTGGATGGAATAAACCTTCATATAAAGAAATAAAAGTTATTTCAAATAAGACAATGTTAAAAACATCAATCAAAGTTAAAAAAGGGATTAAAGTCTTACCCTTTTCCATATGGCTCAATCCATGGTCGATCATGGAGGAGCGGGTCAACATCATCACCATCACCATCTTCATCTGGATCAGTAAATGGTGTGGCAGTCTCAGAAGGTGGTCTAGAAGATGAGGAAGGTATAGAAGTAGGGTCAAGGGGAGGAAGAGGCTCTTCTGCAGGGGTAAGAGGAGAAGGGTGTACAATATGAGGTTCAAGGAGAGGGTGTACTGTAGGAGTTGGAGGAGGAAGGTGTACTGCAGGGGTAGGAGGAGGAGGGTGTACTGTATGAGTAGGGGGAGGGTGTACTACAGGAGTAGGGGAAGGGTGTACTGCAGAAGTAGGGGTAGGTAGTGTATCAGGCACCCTAAGTACATACTTTGCGGTCTTCCGTTGCCTNTTTTTAGGCCTGGCTACCCCCTTTCCTTTATCAGGANGGTCTGAACCTTCTCCTGTCATTACTGCATTGAATATGTTTACAAATAAAGTGAAGCAATAGAAAAGACTAAGGAAGGATCACTACAAATTAAAGTTAAGATAGTCAAATTATTTCAAATAAGGAAGGATCACTCTATTGAAATGATAGTTCAATTTGCTACAANATTTAAGATAGTCGAACATTCAATCATCGTCATCATGATCTTCATCGTCATCTTCAGCTTCATCTTCTTCTTCATCATCATCTTCATCTTCTTCTTCATCATCTTCATCTTCATCATCATCATCATCTTCTTCTTCTTCTTCTTCTTCTTCTTCTTCTTCATCATCATCATCGCCTTGTGCAAGTGCTTCTAATTCATCTCCATCACCATCAGGGTCGCTCAATGTGGTTATACGTTCAACTTCAATATTTTCTTGTGGTTATGACATTTGGTCAAGTTGGTAGGGAACATCTTCCTCAACCTCATTTGAGTCAATGCGACCTCTAGGCTTGGTTTGTATTGCTACAGTCCAACCACGCTTGTCAATATTGCGGAATGGTGGATATGGCACATAATAAACCTATCTGACATTAGTTGGAAGAATGAAAGGATCAAACGGTCTATATCTGTTTCTCATGTGGAGTTCGACAATGTTAAACCTAGGATCCACTCTAGTACCAGCTCTAGAAGGATCAAACCATTCACAATAAAAAATTATTACTCTATTTGGAGAAGTAGTGCTGTTGTACTCTAGCTCATATATTTTATGAATGATGTCGTAGAAATCATCATAAGAACCCTCTGTAAGACCCTTGACGTAGACACCACAATTTGTTGTTTTCTTTCCTTTAGACCATTCATGTGTATGGAATTTGTAACCATTGATGAAGTAAGTGTGCCATTCTTTCACACATCTCATTGGCCAATTGGAGAGATGTCTTAACTCTTGAACCATGGGAGTTAATGCCTCATTAAAAACCTACAAAGATACCAAAAAAAAGAGTCAAATTAACCTTGCTCAAAACATAGGCAAAAGTACGGACCTGATTTCTAAACCATTGGGGAAACTCTGAGTGTATTCTAGCATAAGCATTTCCTTCTGCGACTTGCTCAGCCACAAGAAATGAGCTGGTACAAATGAAATGAATTAGTGTATAACTATTTAACCATTGCAAACGTAAGAGTTGGATGATGACATACTCAAGGTACGACTTAACTTCACTGCACTTGATTAAGAAATGGACATGAGCAGAGTTGAATTCAGCATCAGTTAACCAATGAGTGAATTCTTTTCCAGCATGACGGCCTGATTGTCGAAAAATTGATATTGAACCTTGACGAGGTTCAGCTTCCCATTGCATTCCGTTTCTGACATTAGTGGGGGACAACATGAAGTTTCTGAAATAATGTGAACAAAAATATGTTGTCTCTCTGTGTAAGTAAGCTGCACAAATTGAGCCTTCTACTCAAGCTTTATTTTTAACTGAACGTTTGGATTCTACCATAAACCTTTCAAAGGGATACATCCACCTGTATTGCGCTGGTCCCCCAAGCCAAGCTTCATATGCAAGATGGATTGGAAGATGCTCCATTGAATCAAAGAATGCAGGAGGGAATATTCTTTCTAATTTCAGAGAATAATTGGGATATTTTCATCCATCTTTCTTAGGCAATTTTCCTCTAGTGTCGTGCAACACAAATTTTTAAAGAAGTTACTGATTTCTATCAGTGGATGTAACACGTGCTGTGGCAAACAACTAAACGCAAGAGGGATGAAAGTCTCCATGAATACATGACAGTCATGACTCTTCAAGCCTTGAATAATACCGTTTTGAACATTGGCACATCTAGACAGGTTAGAAGAATATCCATCTGGCATTCTAAGGTCTTTGATCCATTCACACACTATTCTTGCCTCATCTTTCGAGATGGCATAGTTTGCTTTTGGTTTGAAGAATCAACCGTTAGCTTGCTCCTTCAACTCTAAGTCTTTTCGTGCANATATCAGAGGTAAATCTTTTCTTGCTTTGTCATTATCTTTTGTCTTACCAACAACATTCATAACTGTGTTCAAGACGTTGTCAAAGAAGTTTTTTTCTATGTGCATGACATCCAGGTTATGTCTTAGCAAGTTGTCTTTCCAATAGG
>NC_028351.1:31955445-31957436 GCF_000741045.1 Vigna radiata var. radiata | reverse complement strand
TTCCAATTAGATTTACCAGCCAAGAGTCTAATGGACACTGACAATTTTGACTCAGATGAACCTTCAAATACAGGTAGGTTTGCATCTGTCAATAATTTGTAAAACCTCTGAGTGGTTTCATTTGGGGACTCCTCATCAGGACTATCGTTTGCTTCTTGCTCGTCATGTCCACGAAGAGCATTGTCGACCATCTCTTGCATATAGGCAAATTGATCTATCTCAGANGTATGTACAACAGTATTCAAACCTGATGCAAGCCGATTTTCAACTCTATTGGAGGTCGAAGGAATTTCTTCACCATGAAATGTCCAAACCGTGTAATTAGGCATGAACCCTTTTTGGTATAGGTGAACTTTGACGTCTTGATCTTTCAAAATCCTTGTACATTCGCACTTGATGCATGGGCATCGAATCCCTCCATCAATAGCATAATATTGACATCGTCGAGCCGTCTCCACAAACTCTTCAACTCCGATGACAACAGATTCCTTCAAACCTCTCCTTTCGCTATGACAATGATCGTACATCCTTGCACGATGGTTGAGAAAAGGGGCCATGTTCTGTGACAAGCCAAACAAAGGTAAACTTAGCGAAATCAACAACACTCCATGTCACATAAGTAATAAACCTATTACTACTTAAGTCGAACATGGAAGAAATTTGAACACTACTGTTTAGGCATACAATAAGGGCATACATCCGAAGGGGTTGTGTATGGTGATTTGGGGGAGAGAACTTATTATTATTGAAGTTCTCTTTTGTAGAGTACTTCCACATATTTTTCTAAGTGTTTAAGGTACTTTTACNTTTCTTATTCCATTGAGATGGTGTGTAGTACCATAGGACTGTAAATGAATACTTAACTTAATCAAGTTGTAGCCTAATAAATGGACATACAATATANAGGAACATACAATATATACATCAACATACAACATATACTCAAACAAGTTTAATTATCATAATTAACCACTTTAACAACTTTGTTTCATGAATTGAAACATGTTAAAACAAATATGTAACGCAAAACCAAACTGCTACCCAAATTCACCTTTCTACTTCCCAAAATTGACTCAAAATATGTGGTTTTTTAAGTGATTTTGGACCTAATCCATTCTGACACTTTGCACTTGATTTCAAAAGTTTAAATTCATCAAAATACACTTGTTTGAACTCTAATTAGGCACAAAATAGAACTATAACTCAGATTCATTTTGGAAGTTCGAAAAATAACTCAATATCATGGTTTGAACTACTAATTTGCATACAGGTCTTTGTAACTTCACATCAATGGTTCTAACACTTTTAATACATCAATTAAAACTTCTTTAAACTTCCAAACATCACAGAATCACAGCAAAACAGAATATGACCTTTGAATCCATGAAAAACTAAAATTGGTTGTCATTTGGTGCAAATTTTCTGCATAAAACGTTACAGCAGTGGTGATTTTCGAAAATATGTTGTTTCTTTGATGTTTCATAGCTTTACCAAGCTTTAATTGATGTTTGGAAGTTGNTAGCACTGTTCATTTGGTAAAAAATGAACCTATATGCACATTAGCCTTTTAAACCATCATTTTTTGGTTAAAAATGGAAGTNGAATGATGATTTTGAGTTACCAGCATATTAGACTTCATTTTAAAGTTTGAACACACTTAAAATCATCATTTAAAGTTGCTTGAATTGTTAATTGAGAGTTTAAAACAGTTCCATGCGAAATTGGATGTTAAACCACCAATTTAACAATTTTTTTGCTAGTGCAGAACACTATTTTCAGCCATTGTTTTTGAACTTTTTAAGTGTTCAAACAAGTTTAATTTAGTGAATTAAAGATGCTGAAAGTATTATCAAAGACTCAGAATCACTTGTGCATGAATTCACTTTTAAAACGACCAATCTTGGGTCAATTTTTTGGTGCAGAGTTGAAGAATTTAAGTGTTGTCCAGTGACCATTTCTTGTGCAGTTTTCAGCTGATTTGGTGCTAATTT
>NC_028351.1:31952797-31954648 GCF_000741045.1 Vigna radiata var. radiata | reverse complement strand
GTGTAGTGTTGAAAACTGAATNTGTTTTTATGATGGCTCATGCTAGTGGTAGCATCTTGAGGGGTGGAAACTTGTATAGTTTTTTATCTAAGTGCCTCTACAGCAAGGGAAAATAGCTTCCAGAAACACCATTCTGTAGTGAGAAAAAGAGTGAAATATTGGCAACTCCTATAGCTAAAATTTGATAGGCCAGCTCCATATCAAAGTGAATGACATATTCAGTGTTTTGAACCTAAAAGAAAGTTTCTAGAGAAGAGCCAACACCCTAAAAAAGTTCAGAATAGAGTTTGTGAGGCTGCACCTAACCAAAAATAGCCTTGGCCGAGAGAAATTCTACATATTCCTTCCAATTAAATTCTCAATACTCAATTCTAAATTCTAAATTCTGCTACACTATAAACCAAGAAAAGGGAAAATATTGCAAGGTTCCTTAATCAAATGAACCTTTTATATGAGCTCAAATTTGACGAAATATAGAGTTTGATATTGAACCAAAATAGTGTTCAAAGAAGTTTAATCTAAACAATTAAAGTTGTTGAAAGTATTATCAAAGAGGTTTAATCATAAAACTCCAATGAATATAACTTAACATTGAAAGTCAACATTCATAACATTTTAGAACAAGATAAAATTCATGAGATAAGAATGAAAATAATATAACATAGCAAATACAATCATGCAATTTCAATTTAGGTCACCATACCTTCGCCTTAGCTTTCCTTTCCTGCTCAAGTCTTCTTTGTACACTATCTTCCTCCCCTTCTCGCCACAATTATAACTCCTTTAAAAACTCACCCTAACACATTAAATAAAATTGTATTTAGGTTTGTTCATTACAGTAGCTGGAAAATAAGCAAACACTAATTGGAAAATAAATTATGCACTATAGAAAGTGATGCACAAGCATATTAAATTGGCTTAGAATTATTGCACCAAACTAAAAGTTTAAGTCACACCAAGCTAATAAGAACATCATTTCTAAATTGGCTTAGATTAGAATTTGAAAATAAGTGNAGTATCCAATTTTAAAAGGTCAAGTAAATGTCGTGGAAGCTTTCAATAAGCTGCATAATAAGCACTTAACAAACTGGAATAATAAGCACTTAACAAGCTTCTATTGATTTAACAAGAAAGTAAAGTGGGTTATATTCCTTTTGGTGAGATTACTACCATTATAGCAGAACTTTGTTCTACAACCTATAAAGAGGAATTTTTCATGATTTGAGATTAGTTTGTAGCACTCTTTCAAAATTTATAAATTGATTACAAGGTCAGCTTACTGCTTAGATGAGTTAGGTATTAATTTTTAGTCCTTGTAGTATAACTACGGTTTTGTCCAATCTAAAAGCTAAGGTATGGTTAAGCTGCAGGTATTATGAAGTATTGTTGAAGTTTCATATTTCTTAACCATGCACAAAGAAGCTCCCATTTACTTGAGAACAAAGTTGGGATTTAGCCTTGTAAAGTAATTGTTCTAAATCTCAACTAGTTAAAGTAATTGTTTACAATCACAATTTTATGGTTCCAGCAANTTTTCTTTATGAAATATGAGTTGTGGAAGCTGTCAGCACATGCTAAATATGATTAAATCAAAATATCACTGATTCCGTTGTTTTAACCATTTTCACCAATTTTAACCATTTTCACCTAACCAAAATATCCAATTGTTTCTCTACCTAAAGCANCTGAATTGGCTTCTAAGTACTATAAAGAAGGGTTTAATATTTTAAAGCTGAAGGTGGGAAAAATTCTGGTCATGATAGACTGTCCAAAATTTAATAAACATTTTCAACTCCTTCAATGTGCATAGATTGTTCATCACGAGTGTCATGGTAGCTGCCAAATTCATGG
>NC_028351.1:31934538-31952727 GCF_000741045.1 Vigna radiata var. radiata | reverse complement strand
AAAACAACTGCTCTTAAAATCTAAAAGAGGTTTATGAAATAAAATCTAAATAAACAGATACCCACACTCTCATATACGTCAATTTTCCTTACTGCTCAGTTAAATTATGTTCCTTCTACCAATAAATAATCATACATGAGAAAACAAATAAGATAATTGGGTTTGATTTTCTTCTGTAACCACGATGTTAATAGTTTGTTTTCTACTATTATAAAATCCCAATAACAAAGATTCTCAATCAGGTGCTCTAAAAGGAGATGATGAAACAATGTAATACTTTCTAGATATCTAAAAAGGTTGAAGATTGGTGAATCTGTTCAGTGTTGGACCTAAAGCTATAGAATTAATGAACAATGAAAATGGTAATAAAAAAGTATAACAGAGTAAAACCTTGTATGAAAACAAACATTAAAAAAACACAGACACTCCATATGAGGTTTGTTGTGACTTCAACTCTACAAGCTATAGCCACATCCCAATCAAAGAAAAAGAAACAATAAATATAGTGGACAGTTACAAACAATCAATCATGAGTTAAATTTCATTCAGGAGTTTAGCGATATCAAGTCAGATAAACTCTATAATCTTTGAGATGAATCTTCTCATCAAAACTCACCAACTTAACTTCTTTCTTTATCTCTTCTCAGTTTTTTTCATTCTCTAAAATTGCAAATCCACACCTTTCAATCAATACTGTGTTTGCTATCAACGTTGCTCCTAAATTCTTCTTCTTCTTCGAATTCTATCTCCTTAATTCTCGAGGTACGTTTCTAATCCAAATCTTCAACGTAGTTTGATTTTAATCTTATCATGTTCTACTTTATATTCATGTCAATAACATATTATTCATGTCAAATTAGTTTTCAAATCTTCAAGTAAGCCACCATCAGCTTCCTCTTCTACCAGCTCAACCCCAAAACTCGTTTTCAAAACTCAGCCTCAGCACATACCACATACCGTAGCTCACATATATTTTAAACAAGTCAACAACATATTCATAGGTACATAAAGACAACCAAATGCAAAAAGAAAGAACTCACCTTAACGGCAGCGAAGCCCTTCTCACGAAGCCGTAATAGCCTCTCTCGCCAAGCCGTAATACCATCCTCGCCAGCTACAAGCTTTGCCCACGCCGCGACACCACCCTCTGACAACACCTCCTCACGCCGCCAAACCACCATCGTTTAGAGGAGCTCGACAATGTCAAAAACAGTGGTTGGAGAAAGAAGGGCAGGGGAGAGTGCAAAGAATTTGGGACTGAAAGTTGGGGTTTTTTTTCGCTGAGGACAGAATTGGGGAAAATGGAAGTCTGGCATCCTAAATTCTGATTTCATTAAGTGTGTGAATATACCGACGGCCAAAAAAGCCTTCGATAAAGTCTCTGCCAATTACCGAAGGGCATAGGCCCTCGGTAACCACCATATAAAAAATTAAATTCGCTTCCATTTACCCACAGGCTAAAGCCCTCGGTATATTACCTTTACCGAAGGCTTCAAAGCCTTCGGTAATAATCCTTCGGTAATTAGCTCCTTTGTTGTAGTGACTGGTTTTGCTCACGTGTTGGTAGTTTAACTTCTCACTTCTTTGATCTTATGCCAAATCTTTTTCATCTTCTTAGTTACTAATGACATGACTTTTTCTAATAGATGTGACCGAATGCATGAGCAAGAGTTGGATTCTGAAACTGTTTACAAGAAATTTATTCTTAGGGTTAGTTCATCTTTTCTTGTTCATCTTTGTTTCGTTCACTCTCTTATGGACATAAATATGATGGTGATTGGGTGAATGGATTTTGGATTTTCAGGTTATGGCTGCAAGAGATTGTTGCAACATAATTCAAGCTCATATGTGCACGTAAGAAGCTGAATAAAAGTCAAAAAAATTAGCTACTGTGTTGGAAGATTTTGTCAAAAGTCTGTTGCTGATTTTTCGGGCAGTGGTTAGGAGTAATTTTGAGTTTCTGTTTTTTAAGTTATTTTATTGCACCACTAACGTAGGATTGTTAGACGTGGTTAGTGGAGAGTGTTAGCCAAGTTTCCTTTATATTTAAATATTGTATTGTTCACCATTTAATGAATATGAAGAAGACAGTTGAACTCTCTTATTATTCTGTCATCCAGTATTTTGTGTTCTTCATCTGAAACTGAAACAGAGATCCACATGTACGCCTTAAAAAAGCTTTGAAAAAAAGAGAAGCAAGGTAGTGCATTCTTAAACCAATCTTATGAGTGATGTTTTGATTATTATGAGTGATGTTTGGTTATTTCTTTCAGCGCAAATTTGAAGTGCCCCCATTCAGCTCCTGCAAAGTCAAGGGTGTCAAGGATGAACTTTATTTCGTCATCATCACTCAACATGACCGAAAAGAACGTCTAAGTTAAACCTCTTTCTAAGGTTGCAGCAACCCCCAATGCTAAGGTGAGGCCATCAGCTCTGGTGGCCAAGGCCTTAACCACTCCGAGGAATAATCAAAAGAAGGTTTCCAATTTTGAACTATTTAGAAGTGCTCAGAGCAAGAAAGTGTGAAGAGTGTTGGTGTGCCTAAGAGAGCAAAGTGGTGTCTAAGGCTCTTGTTTTCATTACAAGAAAAATCGCAATTACATACAACCAAAATCCGTATATAACCTCAAAAATCTGTATATAAAATAATGTTATATACGGATTATATATGACAAAAATCCGTATATAAAAGAGGCGTAGGTAAATTATATACGGAAAAATCCGTATATAAATTACATACGGAAAAATCCGTATATAACTTACATACGGAAAAATCCGTATATAACTTACATACGGAAAAATCCGTATATAACTTACATACAGAAAATTCCGTATATAAATTACATACGGAATATCCGTATATAATATCCGTAGATAATTAATTATTTTTTTAAAAAAAAATTATTATTAATTATTTATATTATCATAAAATTTACACATTAAAAACCGTTTAAATAACTAATTTAATATAAAATATTGTTATAACATTAGTATCTTTGTATTTGAAACCAAAGTGGAATTAGAAAGAATCCACTGTCAAACATATAACTCAACCAAATTTTAGATTTCTAACGTGTAACTAAATTTTTCAACTCCAAATTCTAACATGTTATATTCTAACTTTAAATTTCAACTTTACAGTATGTCAAGGCATTATGAACTACACCAGTTATGTTAAAACCAAAATAAAATTATAGAAACTAATTCCAACAACTATTTATTTAGAAAACAAGATTCCCTCCTATGAAAAAAAAATATGCACTTTCAGACCTTAAAAAATACCTTTTAACAAGAAATATATACACTCATATATGCACATAAGCTACACCAAGCTACTATCCTTCTCATCATAAACAAAAACTTTTCAAAATTATTCATCTAACCACTTTTCTTCCTCAACAGCAAATTTCCATTTCTCTGTCCTTTCTAGGATATCTCTTGTGCTTAGAGCTTGTTCCTTGTCTGGTCTTTGATGCAAATGAGACATATCAACATTACTTGTAAAGCTATCAAAAGTGTTCAAAGAAAAATTAGAGCCAACAAATACTATGAACAAACACAACAATAATTTTCTAAAGTATTTATAAGTGCAAAAGATTAAAAAAAATTAAGTGAAATCTTTATATGCATCCACAAATACTTTTGAAAAAAGAGAGTTCTAAAAATTATATAAAGGAGATAATAAGATAGGTTTTGCACTACATTTGAAACTTCTAAATGTGTTCCTTTTTCTCAAATTCTTATCCTTTTAACATCATATTTCTAAATTATAAGAAAAATGAAATACTATTATATTGCAGAGATTCTCCCAATTGGTTTTGAACAGGGTCTTTTAACAAAAGGACATTAGTGCTTCAAGCAAAATCTAACTTTGATTAATCATTAAGATGCCTTTCGTGAGCTCTGTGTAAGGTTAAAGCAATTTCTTCCCATCCATACACGTGTGTATAATGGATGAAATAAAAACTGAATTAGTCATGACAGCAAGGCTCAAAGCTTTAAATGAGAAAAAAAAAACTTAAAATCATCAAGAACAAATAATATCTAAAAAAGGACCCCATAAAAATAATAGAAACCCACCTTACTTCCAGATGGAGTACTTTTTTGTGAAGGAATGTTCTCTGGTTTCTGTTGCACACCATATACATTATCATTATAATTATTACTATATTGTATACCCTACTAAGAAATAATTAGAGGGACTACCTCTCTTTTTTAATTCTTCTCCCAAATGTACTCCTTTTTCACTGAACCAAATGCATCCTTTACCAAAAGTTATTCATCAGGTGGGAAAATAACAGAGAAAGGTCATGTCCAAGTAAAGACAATACTAAAGTATTGTACCCTACTTTCATAGCTTCCATCATGGCATATAAGCATGCATCTCACAACAAAACAAAAATGATCATCACATAACTATATATATTGAGAATTCCAATAAGAAACCTTGCTTTATTCAATCTAAACTAAACAAACTTAAAAGATGGAAACCAGAAACACAAACTAAAAGTAGAGGAGATGAATTTCAATTACTTGAGTTGGGATCAGTAAATATAATCATGTATATACTTCAGGAGATGAATTTCAATTACTTATAAGAGATATGAATCATGGAACGGGTCTTCTCTCATGCTCTGCAGCAAATCATTGCCAGGAGTTTTTTTCTACTTAGCTATTTATGTGTCTTCCTTCCAATTTTACTGCTTTTCGATTAGTAAGAAATTGTGAAGTGAACTTGGACAATGAATACCTGGAACTGAGACATAGAAAATGATTTAGAGATCAAAATCATGATGATATGACAAATATGTAGCTTGTCCCATATATGCCAATATAAGCGCAGGATATACCAGAACTAAGGAAATAGAAAATGTAAAAATATAAGTGAAAATGTGAAAATATAACTAACCAACCTGAATGACCATATATGAAAATATAATTAACACCATGGCGTTGAATAATTTTAGGGGAACAATATTGGAGGACATCCTGAATAATAAGGGAATAATTGATTCAAAAGAAAATATTCACTCAGAATTTAATTTGAATTTGTTCTGACAAACTTCTACATAAGGAAATTTAAAATGAGTTTCTCCAAAAAATAAAAGTAGCTTAAACATACACTACAAGAAAAACTCTATGAACATAATAAACTCTTCTCTGATTAAAAACAGCCTGCAACAGAGAATGCACACAAAAGTAACATAAGAAGTGTGTGCAGAATTCAACAAGATTAATTGTCTTCTTGTATCTATCACCTTTCTTGTCTTCCTTTCAGTGCTCACAGGAACGACAGAGTTGAGCCTGAAGCATTTCCTAAGTGAACAGAAAGGCAGACACACCTTAAACTAGAACACACATCCCATCATAGTCAATGTCAATCGAATTTAGTGACCCAGATATTAATAGAGCACAGATACCTTTGACACCAGAAGTGTAGCAAGTTGCCTTTGATGTTGATCAAACTCCTCATCTTCATGCAAACTTTCTCTGTTCAACACGCGTAACGAACAAATAGTTAAATCCTCTACATTTCCACTTCTAACCACGCATACCAAATATTCAATTCAAGCAAACAACAACAAACCAAACAATTTAGATCATTGAGCAAAATAAGGACTATAAACATTAAAAACAAAGTCTACAAATTGCAGCACTAAGAAGATATAGCTAAAAACATTCCCCTTTATATACAAGACACACTTTTAGGACCATGTTCATTCATGGATTTTATCACTATATGTGGAAAGGGTGGCAAAAATACTAAACGTCAACCAAAAGAAGACATGTCCATCAGTGATTCCAAAAAAGAGTTGGAGTAGTACAAGTGATAAATGCAATATACAAGGGAATGTAAAAGGTAACAATTCAAGGTGTTCTTTAATCAAACTTCTCCAAATTCCAGTCTCCGCAAGACTCCAACTTAAGAAACATAGAAGGAAAAAACCAGACTCCAACTTAAGAAACATAGAAGGAAAAAACCACTATTCCATGTCATGGCTTCCAACGAAGCTTCACTGTAATTACTCATTTTTTCTTAACTTTTCGAAAAGAAAAATTAAAAAAAAAAAACAATCAAAACCTAAAAAAATTTCTGAGAAAAGTCGAAGCAATTGAGTCTCATGATTTACCCTGTGACAGGTTAGTCTCGTCAGATGCTCGCCTTGTTTATCTCTTCCATGTCGCTATTCTCTAATTCATGGCGACTTTACACCCAAACGAACGTCGCCCCCATCCGCACCTTCGTGGCGGACCGTGTTGGCGTCTTCGTCTACGTCGCCTTCTCTGGCGTCCAAATGCCTCAATCAATGCCCTAAAGAAACAGCTCGAAAAAGATAAGCGCATTACACAATGGATTTAAAAGCAAAAAAGGCCATAGATAGAAAAAAGAAACATTAGAGGCATTATTACGGACCATAGGAAAAATGAAAATGGTAGAGGAATCACCTAGAATATGTAGTGGCCCTGGCTAGGCTTTCAAATAAATCGTCAATGACTTCTTTGCTACGAAGAACGAAGAAGGAAGGGTGTGACATGGGGAGACACAACCATGTTAGGGTTTCTTCTATCTGAGGAGAAGAAAGAAGGAAGGGTCCCTGGGTTTCTTTTATCCGAGAAGAAGGAAAAAGAAAGAATTTCTTCGAAACTGAGTGATTGATTTTCGAGTGGTGAGGGTTTCTTCTTTTCAGATTAGAAAGGAAGAGAAACAAAATTTAGGAATGAAGTTACGAAAATGAGAAAAGTTGGATAGGAGGGTCATTATTAGAGGAAAAACATTATTTTACTTTTATATTTTAATTACTTTTAATAATTTTGGAATTATATAGGGATCTTAATCTTTTATATACTGATGATATCCTTGGTAAAATTCCCGCCTAAGCCCGCCACCATTACATACAGATTTTATATACGGATATATCAGTAGGTAAAATCCGTATATAAAATCCGTATATAACTCATTTTTTAAAATCCGTATATAAAATCTGTATGTAATACTTATATTACATACGGATTAAAATTCGTATATAAATATCCGTAGGTAATAATCATTTTTCTTGTAGTGTTTTCCCTCACCTAAGAAGGTCATAAAGATCAAGAATTCTATGGAATTAAAAACACCAATGAAAAAGCTTGAACTCAATGGAGTCAAGAAGAATGAAGAAGGAGGAAGCAAGTCATTGCTCGTGACTGCCTCAAAAAAGCAATTGAGGGGAAGGGAAGTTAAGAGTCGTGTGTTTGATTACTTGAGTTCTAGTAACCGTAAGGAACCAGAGACTAAGTCAATGTCAAGTTTGAAGGAGAAGAAAGTGAAGAAAGGTAATCAGAAACGACATGTTGCTAAGCCTCATCAAAATGACTCTAGTGATATGGAGATAGATGAGAAATCTAGATGTGGTTCGCTAGAAGGATTCCATGGAGATGAAATTTTCCAAGAACCAACAAGATGTGACACTACCTGGTGGAATCCTGTATGACGTATCTTTCTTAATGTTCTCTTTTTTGTATTTTTTTTATATTTTATTGTATACTTAGCTTAACTTAGCTTAGCTTAGCTTAGTTTCCAAGAAGCGTGGGTTACTAAATACCCAACTCTTCTATTGTAACTTTCACTTTTGAGATTAATGAAAATTGAGTTTTCTGAAACCAGAAACAATTCTCTCCTGAAAGTCACAGGTTAGAGAGTTCAAAGACTTCCTCTAGCCACTTCTCTAACTTCCATTTATCAAAATTCCATGGTGTTTCTCCTCCTTGACGTAACTCCTTCCTCCAATCTGCTTCAGGCACGCATCAGCGTTTCTCTCGCACACATCATTCGCCACATCTTCCTTATAGCGAGAGCACTTTTCATTTCACAGAAACTGCATCTTCATTCGCGTCTTCAACCTCAGATTTCATTGTGCATTTTCCTCAAGTCCGTCCACTCGAGAGCTCCTCTGTCACCGTAAGTCTCCTTTGCCTTCACAGATTCACCATCTCCTCTACCATTTCTTCACTATAAGTCTTGTTTTCATCACAAATTCTACATCCAACCTTTATTCTACCTTGTTTTTGTCATTGCAACCCTAGATCCAGGCTTTCCACCAATTGTTTTCCCTTTTCTACTGTTTAATCCGTTTTCCACCTTTCAATCTTCATTTTGAACCAATTAATCGATTCATTTTTGGGTTCCTTCACCGTTCTAGGGTTCATTCGTGTTTCTAGGGTTTTCTACTGTTCAAACCCAAGTTTATTGAGTTCTTCTCTAATTCTGCTTCGATCTCGAGTTCTACTCCGATTAGGTCTCGAGTTTGGTTTCTCCTCCAAGTTATACATCATTCCGCTGCATCGTTCTTCGTCGGAGAAGCTTCAAGGAGGTCAGGTTCGTGTTCGTGCAGCTTCAATCAGTCTCTCCTTTGAGCCTTTTCCATCATTTGATATTCAGAGCAAGGTCGAGTGCACTTCAAAGATAAGTATCTCGCTTCTCTGTTATTTCGATTCTTGTTCAGTTTGATTCGCGTCTCTGTCTGTTTCTAGTTTTGTATTTTGATTATGTCTTGATTTCGTGTACCTTGTGTTGTTTCCTTCAATTTCAGTGTTGTTAATCATTTTCCTTCACTGTCTTGTGTTGTAATATGTGTTGAATTCTATTTGTGATTTTGTGCATCTGTTTGAGTTGTTCAAATAGGTTCTAATTGTGTTTTGAGTCGATCTAAGCTTTGAGTCTTTACTTTGAGTCTTATTTTTATCATTTTCATTCGGTGCAAGTTTTTGTTTGAGTCTTTTAATTTCTAAATCATATTCAGTCATGTTCTAGTCATGTTATTTGCTTATTTTGTCATTTAATTTCCAGTATTGTGCCTTGAATTCATGATTCTTGATTCTGAAGAGAGTCTTGTTGTTTGATCAACATCAGCACACCATATGAGCAATGACAAATTCATTAAGAGCTCGGGTGCTTGGTGTTTGACATGAGATGCAGTTTTGCATTGGCTCACAACATTAATTTGGTGCCTAATCTGTTTTTGGTTAATTTGTGCACTTGTTTGAGAATTTGGCATTGAGAGGCATCTAATTGATTGAGCCAGTACCATGTGCATACCATATAAGCAATGAATTGCGTTGGCAGAGCTTGGTTTCACTAAGAAAACTCCAGTAGAGTTTCATTTGCAGTTGGCTGATCTACATTGTCTTGTTTGAGTCTAGTTTTTGTTTTAAATTTGATCTTGCATTCACTTCCTAGTGTCTTGTTCAAGCTTCAAATGTTGTTTCAAAATTATTCTCAGTATTAGTTTGTCATTTGAATCAATGTAACTTAAAATTGGTGGTAAGGATGAGTTGTCTGACTACATAATTGGCAAGTTCAATTTTTCGAATTACTATTTTCTGCATCTAATTTCATATCAAAGCAAGTTGTTTTGATAATTTAAACAAGATGTAATAGCTTAATTTGAGTAATATCAGCCTTTGTGCAATTTCACCTTTGAAACCTCCAATTTTTAAGTTCATTTTTGTGAGTCCAAGTTGGAACTGTAGTGCTGAATTTTTTTTAACTAAATCATTTCATGAGGACTAGATTGTAGAAATAGTTAGGATCTGTGTTGGTAAAAGCAGAAAAAAAACAAAATGAAAAATATTATATATTCAGTGTAAAAAGGCTTTTCGGACTTGTACAATCCAATTAAAACCAGTTTCAAAATAGAGGTTCAGATTAAACAAATAAATTGGTTTCTATGTGGCATTACATTTAACAGTTTTGAAAATTCAGTTCACGAAGTTGAATTTGATTTCAGTTTCGACTTGTGTGGTTTTTCTTGCTTGCTAAATCTGTTCTAGTGTAAATCATATGTTCTATTTTAGTGCCTTCCTTCTTGATAGCTTTGTTTCTTGCTTGTCATTTGTTGGTTATCTAGTTTTGTCTCTCACATGTTAATCCTGTTCTGTTGAATCATAATTAGATCTTTTCTTTGCTTTATTAATCTGATCTCAAGTTAGTTGCTTTGTTGTTTTGTCATTCCCATTGCTTTGATCTGTCTTGTCTTGCTCTGTCATCCCTTTGCCTTAGCCTAGCCTTTATTACTTGAGAAGTTGTTCACTCTAGATTTCCGAAATTTGAAAGAAGGTTTGTGTACTTGGTAGCATCTTAGGTGGTGGTGGTCTGATAGATTCTCCAGCCTAGAACTGCTAAGGGAGAATCTCCCTTCCAAACCTTTCATTTATGTGTGAAAAGTGTTTAAAAAGAAGTCGGAGTGTTGCGAGCTTTGTAAGACTGACTTGGCCTAATTCCTTGGCAATTTGAAATAGAGAATTTCATTGTCCATCTAACTATATTGCTGACTGTTCATTGTGCAGGAAAAGGAGTTTGAGTGATCAAACTGGAGCAACTGTGATTGTATTCATTTTAATCTGCTGTTGCATTCATTTAAACCTTAATTTGTTTGTTGAATCACTGTTGTCTTAACTGTTCTGATTGAGTTTTGAACTTCTTCATTGTTGCATTGTATCACGTCATTATTCCTTCATTGGATTGATAAGATTTTTTAATTAGCTAAAATGGGTGTTAAAATCAGTTTAGTTCAACTTTGAATTACAACCATTTGCATATGGTTTAATATCCATGTTTGTGTATTTTGCTGGAGTTGGTGTGGCTTTGTGTGTGCATAACTGATTTGTTGGAATTTAGCTTGAGCAGGAATTTAGCTTAAGTAAGCAGTAGCAGATTATAAATTGTGAGCTAAATCCGTGAGACAAGTAGCATTTGCATCTTGATGTGCAATTTTGAAGGGAGTTTCTTCTACCTTCACTTACTTTTGTTGTGATTAAACTACTCTTGTTATGGGTTGTAGTTGTTTGCAATTTGTGATCTATTGATTTTGGAATGAATTGTCTGTGCAGATTTTAGCTGATGAGAAATATATATAGCTAGTGCAACATCTTGCAATTTGAGAGCAAAAGCAATTCTATTAGCTGCCAGAATCAACAAGTGCACACGTGAAGGCCAAAGAATAAAAAGGAAGTTCTTACTGTTATGTGTTTTCATTGTGCAATTTGTTCTAGCTAATGAAATTTTGATTGCAGCTCTGTGCATTTACTTTTGTAGGATCGAACTGGCCTGGAGAATCCAAGAGAATTGATCCCAGAAGCAACATGTTGAGCATGAGATACCTGAAGGATGGAACATCTTTGGGCACGTGATTCTTCATGAACTGGACCGTAGCAGCAGTGGATTGTAGTAGCAGTGGGCTGTGGCATAGCTTTACTTTCTTTTGTATATGTTTGATCCATCTGATTTGTAATGGGCTTGTTAGCCTACTGTCAGCTTTAGCTTTGTTTTGTAAAAGGCCTTTTAAAAAGTCCAAGTATTTGGAAGATTCCTTGGTGCTCTTTCAACTCTTGGCAACTTTTCTTAATTGTTTTTTTGTTTTAATTTAGCATAGCTAGACAGGTAAGTATGTCTTGTTAGCCAAAGCTACAAGCCTAACCATAAGAGTAGACTTTAATATTGATTGTGTGATTTGTGTTTAAGTTAGGGGTCATTAGATCAGTTTGTTAGTCTTTTAATTGTTTTTGGTTGTGTTTGTTTGAGTCATGAACTTTGTTTCTAAAGGTGATTTTATTTTAAGGGGTAATTAGTTAGTAGCTTAAGACATTTCTTGCAAGGTAAAGACTTGGTATTTAAGCAACCCTTGTGGTTCACCTCTCTTACCTGGGACTTGTCTAAAGTGGAAGCTTTTAATCCTTTAGATTAAGAAAACTTTTAAAAACAAAGATGTCTTGTTATAGTTCATATAGGTCTTCTAGGGTAGATAATGTTGATGAAATGTTGAATCAAGCTTGGAATCTTTCATTCTTTGGTAAAGACATAGGTGCATTAACATACCTAGCTTGAGAACGAGAAATTGATAAATTAGATCCTTGGTTTAATAGAGAGAGTGAATCTTATGTCCTTAGCATCTGTCTCTCTAAGTTAGAAGGGCATGCAAGTGAGTGGTGGGATGAAAGATAATATTATGTTAGGAAAGGTAGAAAATCTCTCATTTGTGATTGGCATGAATTTAAAATCTTGCATGACAAGAAAGTTTGTGTCTTCAAGTATTAAAAGAAACCTAGAATTAATTAGAGATTGCATTGAAGATGGAAAAATATTTCTTGAGAGTCTAAATGATTATGGGTTTTTTAGTAGAGAACTAGAATTTGGAGCCAGACTTAAGGAGCTCAAGGATAAGAAAAGAGAAAGAGAGATTGACAGAAAAGAAGAGGAAGAAAGGAAAGAAGAAGAGAAGAGAGAGAGAAGAAAAAGAGAAAAGAGAAGAAGAAAGGAATTAAGAATAGAAGAAGAGAAGAAGAAAAGAGAAAAGAAGAAGAGAAGAGAAAAGAAGAAAAGAAAGAGAGAAAAGAAGACAAAAGAAAAGAAGAAGAAAGAAGAGAAAAAGAGAGAAGAAAGAAAAGGAGAAATTGTTACTGATGACAAATCCTATTCTTTCAAAGACCATGGAACCTAAAAGGGAAGGTTTCCTAATCTTTAGTTCTTTTCCAATCATGGTTTATTCTTCAAATATTAACTTCTTTTTCAAATCAATTGTCATCTCATATTCATTGAAAAAATTTTCAAATTATGGCAATTCAAAACTTGAGTTATCCTTATCTTTAAGAAAAGAAATAACTCAAGACCAAATTGAATTTGGACTTCTAAAATTTCCAAAGATGACAAAATAAAATATTAGAAGTTCTTATTCTCTTGTTTTTGTACGAAATTTCTTTGGATCAATATTAATTGAAGATATATTTGATGCATATTGCAGATTCGTATTTTATCCAGGAGGAAGAAAAGTGGATCTAAAAGAATAAGGCCAATCCAAGATGGTCATGCTCCCAAGATTGTGGAGCTTCTTCAAAAGGCGATTGCTAGATTTGAGGACAAATCATTTTTTAGAGGGAGGGTATGATGGAATTATGTATGACGTATCTTTCTTAGTGTTCTTTTTTTGTATTTTTTTACATTTTATTGTATACGTAGCTTAGCTTGCAAGGAGCATGAGTTACTATAAATACCTAGCTCCTCTATTGTAACTTTCACTTTTGAGATTAATGAGAATTGAGTTTTCTGAAACCAGAAACAATTCTCTCTTGAAAGTCACAAGCTAGAGAGTCCAAAGGCTTCCTCTAGCCACTTTCCAAGCACACTCGCTCACTTCCATTTTTTCAAATTCCACGATGCTTCTCCTCCACGACGTAACTCCTTCCTCCAATCCGCTTCAGGCCCGCGTCAGCGTTTCTCTTGCGCACATCATTCGCCACATCTTCCTTTTCGCAAGAGCACTTTTCATTTCACAGAAACCACATCTTCATTCGCGTCTTCAACCTCAGATTTCACTACACGTCTTCCTCGAGTGCGTCCACTCGAGAGCTCTTCCATCACCGTAAGTCTCCTTTGCATTCACAAGGTCACCATCTCCTCTACCATTTCTTCATTGTAAGTCTTGTTTTCATCACAAATTCCACATCTAACCTCTATTCTACCTTGTTCCTGTCATTGCAACCCTAGATCCAGGCTTTCCACCGATTGTTTTCCCTTTTCTACCGTTTAATCCGCTTTCTACCGAACAATCTAGCTTTTCCATCATTCAATCTTCATTTTGGACCGATTAATCGGTTCATTTTAGGGTTCCTTCACCGTTCTAGGGTTCATTCGTATTTCCAGGGTTTTCTACGTTCAAAACCAAGTTTATTGAGTTCTTCTCTTATTCGATCTCGATTTCTACTTCGATTAGGTCTCGAGTTTGGTTTCTCCTCCAAGTTATACATCGTTCTTCGTCGGAGAAGCTTCGAGGAGGTCAGGTTCATGTTCGCGCAGCTTTAATGGGCCTCTCCTTGGAGCGTCTTCCATCACTACCTCACTGTCAAATTCCAACAATAAAGAGAAGATGACTAAAGAAAGGACTGAAAATGAAGATATGATGAACTCGATTTCTGCAAAGGGAAGAGTTTTTGAATCAAGCATGAGAAAGGCTGAAGAAAAATCATTGGCTTCTTTCCATGACAAGGAAAATGCTTCAATAGTTCATAAAAATATGTAAGGATTTGATTTATCTTAAAAACATTTGACTCTCCATTGTTTTCTTAAATTTGGTGAAATTAATGAATTCTTGGAAATTATAGAAAGATGAGTACCGATAACGACGTGCCCAAAAAAAAAGGCTATTCTTGGGAGCAAGCATGAGGATGATTCGAGAAAAACACAAAAGGTCTGGTCTTAGTTATAGATTAAAGACTACTTTCAGTTTCACTTATTGAATGATTATAATGTTTATGATTTTGACCTTAAAACAGAAATCTTCATCGACCACAACTGCTTCTCCAGTTGTGAAGTATAGAAAATTAAAGCCTACAAATCCTAAACCTTTTAAGCTGAGAAGTGATGTAAGTAAGGTTTAAGTGTATTTACTTTTAAAAAAACAATTTATTATAATCAAGTGTGATTCATGTTTTTTTTTAATGTTGCAGGAACGAGGAATTCTTAAAAAAGCAAACATGGATAGAAAATTTCTCTCACCTTTAAAAGAAACTGCAATCAAAGGTGGTGAGGCGGCAACGAGGAAACATCAACCGAGTGAGTTCAGTTCCATTGTGAAACTTTCGTTATTATTAAATATATAAAAATTGACCTTTCTCTTTATTTTGTTTCAGAAAAGTGAAACTTTTTACACAAAAAATGAACCAGATACTGATTATTATAGCAGTTGTGATGAGAAATCACGCCAAAAAAAACAGGAAAACCAATCTGTAAGTTCATCCACTGAAGAACATGTTCACCTATAAATATTTTAGCATAAGCAATATTTTAGACAGTGACTAAAGACTTCCCCAAATGTTACGCAGGGTGGCATTCAAATTGACAAATGTAAAGTATCTACTACAACACCTTATAAAAATTATCCTCGTCCTAAACTTCTTAGGCCTCTGAGGTAAGTAACAGTGAGATTCTGAAACATGTTGTGTTTGTAGTAGCAACTTTGGTTCCAATGGAAATGTCTATTGCAATGCTTTACCAAGGAAGAAAGAAAAGGTTGTCATTGCAACAAAACTTAGTGTTATTATCGAAAAGCCATCAAATATTGTTAAGCCAAAGGCAGCAAAGCCACGAAAGGCATTAATTGTTCCTATCGAACCAAAGTTTCACCGTCTACATGTGCCAAAGGATTGCAACAACAGGAATAACGCATTTGAGAAATTCAATATCATCATTGAATTTTTAGTTGATGAAAAAAGTATATTCTAGTAATGTATGTAACTTCCTAGTTTGTAGATCTGAAAGTTCACATGGAGAGAACTTTTTTTGTTACCACAGCATTAAATGTGATAATTGTAAGTTCATACACGATTCATTTGTACTATTTTTATTTTTTTAGACATAGTTAACGTGGAGAGAACTTTATTTTGTTACCACAACAGTAAAATGTGATAATTGTAAGTTCAGACACCATTCATTTGTACTATTTGCTTTAGTTTTGATTTTTGAAAAGAGCTGCCATTATTTTTTTTTCCAATTTACCCTCAATTTTTTAATTCAGAAATTATAAAATACACATCACAATTATGTATAAACTGCCACATCATCCAAAACAATACTCTCAGCATGTCACGTACACCATTTTAAACGCCGTTTGTCTAATTTGACAAAAGGTCTTTATTCGTATCAATTTTACAAAAATAAGAATTCAATTGAGACGCCAAACAAGAAAGAGGCCTATTTGAGATTTTAGGTGAAAATAAGAACCTAAGGAAACATTAAAACTAATTCTTTTGGGTGCCACTTACTTTTCGTTATAAAATCCTCTCAACTCATTTAACCCTTTAAACAATTAGTTAAATTAATTGCAAACAATAAATTCATCAATATTTTGTAATTATTCCGAAGCTTCCGTTATTATATTAAAAACACTACATAAGTCACATAAGACTTTAATATTAATGAATACATTTTGATTCTCAAATTAGATTGGGAGAAAGGAATTTTATCAATCATTTAAAATATTTTTTAGTAAATATTCTTTGGCACAAATCTACACTCATTTGACACTTTATTTCTCATTCTCTTATTATAAAAATCATGTCAAATGAGTTGTAGATATGTCAACCTACTATTACCCAATTTTTTTTATTAATTTTTTATAAAAACGTATCAATGAATTTAAAATAAATAATGGATGAATTATTGACTTTGTAAAAATAGACAAGAATTTTTCTATAAAGAATCACATAAATAAATAGAAATGGATAATCCCATGTTATGCCTACGTAACCATGATAATTTAACATAAACAAGAAATTGGGTTGATCTGGGTGTTTTTGTTATCCTTATTGTAAAAATAAACAAAATCACACTTTTTCTTCTTTTCTTCCATTCCAGTTGCACCGGTAATTGTACTAGCTTAACCCCTTCTATCCATTATGGTTGTTTTTCAGTGAAAGAGTGAAAGTGTACATTTTAGAACGTACTTCTGGATTTAAAAGGACATTCTAGAATGTATAATTCAAAATGCTGTATGCATTCTGTTTGTTGGAGCACAAAGTGTTCCTTCCATGACATGGGCCAAAATTCCGAGTTCTTTCGAATATGGGTCAGTTCTTGCCTATTTCATTGTTATTTCTCATTGGTATGTGTTTTTTATTTTTCCTTTATCTTTTTTTCTCCCTTTTATAATTGAGATACGATGTAACTATAAACTTAGCATTAAAGGTACTGTTTATTTACCTAAACCTAGGTATTGTTTACCTGTGGATGATAGTATACAAACCTTGTACACTTTCAATGAATAAATTATTTGCTTAGGAATTAGGAATAATATGTACTAGTTTACATAGTCCTTTAATATATATATATTTATATATATATATATATATATATATATATATATATATATATATATATATATATATATATATATATAAAATATTCTATGTTCTTATTAAAAGGATATAATCTAACAGTTACCTTTATCTTTAACTATCTACTTCTTTGATGATAAAGCTGGTTAATATGCTGATGAGATAAGTATAAGGACATGTATGTAGGTATATATTTATCTTATCTTTATATCTAAGTTTAAAAAGATAGTATTGTTTATACTCATATCTGTCACACAGTTCATGTATAAACTCTCCATCAAAATTAGAATGAGTTTAGACAACTATTACGAAGACGAATTCATTTGATGCCTTAATAATTGATAATGTCAAAATGAGTTCAAATATATGAGTCAATTCGACTCACTATTAGTTCCAACTGTGTTAGGTTGGATTGGAGAAAAAAAATCATTTTTTTAATGTAGGTTAAACTGAACCCAACTCACTTTATTAGTAGGTTAAATAAGTTGAAGCTGGATTAAAGTTTGGTTGACTTACAATCTACCAATGATAACCCTTTATTATTTTTTACCACTTTTTTATATGTTTTTATTTGTAATTATTTATCACTTTTAATTTTGTAGGTTGACAATTTGATTTTTTTAAAAAACAATAATGTTGTTCAATAATATTTAGATAGTTTGGATGTTTAACTTATTTGTTTACCAAATTATGCGAATTGACACTTAATTTTAACTATTATATTTGTTATAATGTTTGATGAGATAGGTGAGTACTTTGATTGTATTGCTATAAGAAAATGAGTTGAATTAATGCACTTTGATTGTATTGTGATAAATTTTTAAAATAAATTGAAAGAACAAAACATCCTTAACTAAGCCAACCCATGTAACTCATTAACTCGTGATAGGCTAACTTAAGATACAAAATTTTGACTCATCAAAAAGTGAATCTGGTTGAGTTGACTCATTTTAACTCAATCCATGTTGAATTAACTCGTGTGAGATCAATTGGTTCATTTTGATAGATACTTAAACAAATGTGTTTGTGTTCCAAAAAATATTCAATCTTAGATAAGAGTTATTACATTCTAAGAAATATCAAAGCTTAGACAAGAGTCATCCTTCAAAGAACGCCTAGTCTTAGTTACAAGTGATTACGTTTCAACAAATATTTGGTCTTAACAAAGAGTAGATATGTTCCACAAAATATTCAATTTTAATAAGGAGTTATCGTGTTCCAAATAACATTACTAGTAAAAATTTGACTTTTTACAGCGCACATTATGCCACGGTTCACTAGAAACCGCAGCATAATGCTGCGCGGTGGCAGTTCTGTAAATAA
>NC_028351.1:31924682-31926813 GCF_000741045.1 Vigna radiata var. radiata | reverse complement strand
AACCGCGGCCTAAAGTCTTTGACTTACTACCGCGGTAAAATATACCGCGGTTCGTAAACCGCGACCTATAGTGAAAAATAACCGCGGTAAAATCCCCTCGCTGCACCCCTTAGTGGAATGTTTGCCGTGTTAATAAAACACTAGACATGTTTTGAATGATAAAACGAACTAATATAAACATAATGTGCCTAAATGTGTCTAATATCTTATCTTTTTATATTGCGTGAGTTTTTGAAAAAGAAAGAAATGATTTTGATGATGAAACTTGAAATTGTGTTTGACATTCTCCATGAGACTTTATTAAAAAAATGTTTCATAACTCATCTATCAATTATAAATTTTGTTCGCGTTACATTAGACAAAGCTTGATTCGTAAGAAAATCGCTTGACAATGTGTTTATCAATTTTTTACGTACCAAAATTATAATATGAAGAGCATATTAGGATGAATTTTGGTTTTTGTTTTTCTTTTTTAGTTTATATATATTATTTTATGATATGTTCTATGTGAGAAGAAACAGTTGATGTTATTTTAACCAAAATATGAAAATTCATAATAGTTCCTAACATGATTTGGTTAAAAAAGCTAAAGATATTAGCTTGAACCCTAATAGTAGGAGGACTATTTCCGTAAGAATCTTCAACTCTAATTCGGAACGGCCTAATTCGAAGCTGCAATCCTTCAAAGTGCTTCTTTGTCGGTATGAACGTTGCTTCACGGTGAGTGTTGATTTCATGATGTGACTTTAGCTTCGTGGTCGGATATATGTGTATCGTTTTAGATTTTAAGTGCATCATATAGTCATATATGCTTCATTGATGTTAAGGATTTTGGATTCAGTTGGGATTTTTATCTTTTGATTTTTGTAGAAATACATTAGAGATTTTGAGTATTTGGATTTGAAAGCAGCTTGAGATAACATAAACCTCAACAATAAAACTACTGCAAATATTCATTCACATATTTATTTTTTGAAACGTAATTATTGCTATATCAATATGTACACAAGTTATACAAATTAAAATTTTTTGGAAAATTCACAAATTATTGCTATATCATTGAAATCGAACACACACTCATGGTGCTTGTCTTCATCAACCTTTAACAATGTTTGTTGTACGAGGATTATACTGGATAATCTTAAAATATCAGATCGTGGAATAATGAAGAAACGATTAGGATAGAATGAATTCTGTTTCCCCAATGCGAGGAAGCCTAAGATTTAGACACCTAAAAATGATAAACCCTAGCATTATAATGTCGTCACATACTTGTCAAGCTTCATGAAATTGAAGATTCATCGCCAAAACTGGAATCAGAAGAGAAGGGTCCATAATTGTACGATCAATGTTCCACCAGAAAGAAAGAAGCACCATTGTCATGTTAGGTCCACATCATGGAAATAAAAATGAAACAATAGTGATGATGAAACCCGATCTTGATATTTAAAGTCACGTGTCTGAACTTTTGATTGACCTAAAAATCCTAGGTTGCTTTATAGATTCAACGTTTTCTTCTTGATCCTGTCGAACATCCCACTCATGTTAGCTAAAAGGACTAAGAAATGGCAACCACAGGCAAAAAAGAAAGGCTTCCAAATCAGAAAACGACTATGTCCTTCCAAGCAATAACAAGTCGAAGGACTACGCTTATGGACTTTTGTTGTCCATTTCAATTCCAATTTCTTCAAAAATTATGATTATAGGTACACATTCTTCAAATGAAAAAATGGTGGTTGGTGATTTCCCTATACATGACGTTCTCTGAGATGTTCAGCCAAAACCGTAAAAATGTGTTTCACTCACGTTTCATGCTTTTGCAGCATACTGAATGTGGTTAATAGATTCTTGAAATTTATATTAGTTTTAACTCAGTGTCATCAAATTGATTGACAAGATGAGAATGTTGCACAATTATATTCTATACTTTATCATTAAGTTCAAGATCCAATAATAATAAAAAAAAAAAGACTTTAATATCTTTTTTAATTTTTAATTACAACTTTTCCTATCAGAAAATCAAATTGTATGATATATATTCTGTTTTATTATTATTATTTTAGGATATATAAATATATATATATATATATATATATATATATATATATAAATATATATATATATATATATA
>NC_028351.1:31922047-31924117 GCF_000741045.1 Vigna radiata var. radiata | reverse complement strand
TATATATATATATATATATATATATATATATATATATATATATATATATATATATATATATATATATATATGTATGTATATATTAAGGTGCTAATCTAGTTATTTTTTTATTTGCTATAAATAAGAAAACTATGTTTTCAAATAAGAAATGTTTTATATAAAATTAATAGTAACAATGCTTGAAGTAGACCTTAAAAATTAAAGTAAAGCAATAAAAATAAAAATAAAATGAATTACATATAAAGTGGTTTAGAGATAAAAGTAGGGAAAAAGAAATTCAAGATTTGAAACTAGCTAGGTGGCCTAGTTTGGCGTGACTTGAGAAGAAAACGACAACTACGACTATGAACGATTGGAACGATGCCACGGAAATTGGCAATAACAACAGTGTGACAAACAAAGAAAATAATGCACATGACAAATAGATCCAACGATCGAGCGATGACATGAAAAATAGAAGAATGATGAGCATTAGAGGGAACTACAACGAGTAGTACGGAAAAAGAGAAAACCCTAATCTGCAAGCATTAGAGGAGCATAAGGAATCCTAACTATAATAATTTTTATTTATTTTCGCACATCAAATGACAATGAATGGTGTCGTTTCATTTTAAGAAAATATTACTTTGAACTCAACAACTTAATTATGAACATAAAATTTGATCCGAGCTTACATATTTTAATAATGAGTTTGCTTCCAAATTAATTGGAAGTGTAGAAATGCAAACTCAAACGACCTTACGAGTTAACACTCAATATTGATAAGCATGAGTCTCAAAATAAATGCACAAAAATTTAACTAAAATAAAATAAAAAATAAAAAAATTTGACAATAACCAATTACACAACCATAATTTCTCTTATTCTTCCCATTCCAAGTTCGTCAAGTCATAGTTAAGAATAATCACTTTATTATTGAGGTATTGTTTTCTTTGGAAACCAACATTCCATTACGATTGTATTTTTAAAATGTATCTCAAAGAGTTGAAGAAGGAAAAAGAATTTTAACTACCTTTAACATCGAATCTTACACAATGTAAGACTATTGAGCATACTAAAACATAAGTTCCTCAGTCAAGGTTTAAGGGGAATGATGTTCATCCCCAATGCAGGGCCTAAGAGAATCAATGATTCATCTTCAGAACCTCGTTTTCGATTTCACGGTGGACGTCAATATTTCGATCCTAAGTCTATCGAGACATCATTAGGGTCAATCACTGAATTCCCGAGGTACTATCCACTTTGGAGAGTGAAACTATCACAATTTTGTTCTTAAAAGACGTCTTGAAGGGTTGAGGAAGAAATGAATATTTACATTGCCTTAGGCCTCGACCCATGTGGGACTATTAAGCATGGTAGGAACATAAGTCTCCCAGTCAAGATTTAGGCCTTGTTCACTTGAGTGGATTTAGGGGAGAGTAATTGAGAGGATTTGAGAAAATTTGAAGATAAAATTTTTGGTTGTTTATTTGAATAGATTTGGAGATAAATGAGAGTGGATTTGGAAGTAAATTTTTTTAATCTGTCACATAAATTAAATCCTAAGCTAATTCTCACAAACTTTACTTCCAAATCCACTCTTGTTTACCTCCAAATTTACTCAAATAAACAACAACAAAAATTACCTTCAAATCCACTCAATTACTCTCTCTCAAATTCACTCAAGTGAACAAGGCCTTAAGGAGAATGACTATTCATCATCAATGAAAGGCTTAAGAGACTGGCGATTCATCTTAGAACCTTGTTATAAATTCCACGTTGTTAGGCATTAATGTTCAAATTTCAAGTTTGTTAAGTGACATCATTAGAGTTAATAACCTCTCATATGAGGTATTATCTGCTTTAGAGCATGTGCTCCGTCATAGTTTTCTTGCTAAAATGTGCGTTAAAGGATAGAGAAAGAGCTTGTGCTCCGTCATAGTTTTATTTAAACTTTTATAGGCCTCGACTCCTAAGTGATGTGAAACTATTGGGCGTTTGATAAGCTGTCGTTGAAGCTATCAATTTAATACTACTTTTCAAGGCAACTTCAGTATTGCCTAGTAGTATTTAAGAAAGTAGATAGGGCTA
>NC_028351.1:31855417-31920692 GCF_000741045.1 Vigna radiata var. radiata | reverse complement strand
GTCATAAATTCATATTAAATCAATCATTTAAGCACAAGAATTTCATCAAAAGTTTGAATTTTAAAGCGTAAATGTGGACATAAATATGCACTCATCAGCGTTGTACGAAGATAAGCCCTCTAAGTCGAGGTTTGTGGGGAATGATTGTTCATTTCCATTGGAGGGCTTAAAGGATCGATGGTTCATCTTAAATCCTTATTATCTGTCCCATGGTGGGAATCAAAGATCTTATTCCAAGTCCGTAAAGACATCTTTAGGGTTAATCATCGCATTACCGAGGTATTGTTCACTTTGGTGTCTGGGTCCATCATGATTTTATCCTTAAAAGGCGACTTAGAGGGTAAAAGTATGAAAAAGTATTTAAAATGTTTTAGGCCTCAACCCTTGAGCAATGTCGGCCTATTGGGCATGGTAGGAACATAAGGCCCCCAATCAAAGTCTAAGGAGAATGATTGTTCATCCTCAATAGACGGCTTAAAGGACCAATGGTTCGTCGCAGAACCTCGTTGTCGGTCCATAGTGGGTGTTATTGTTCTGATCAAATTTGTCGAGTGAAATCTTTAGGATCAATCATCTCTCATCTAAAGTATTGATTGCTTTGGAACTCATGCTTCGTCATGATTTTGTCCTTAAAAGGCACCTGAGAGGTTTGAAGGAGGAAGGAATATTAAAATTGCCTCAAGACTTAACTCTTAAGCGATGTTGGACCATTGGGCATTGTAGGAACATAAACCCCCAATCGAAGTCTAAGGGAAATGATTGTTCATTCTCAATGGAGGGCTTAAAGAACCGATAGTTCATTTTACATAGTGGCATTAATGTTCTGATCCTAAGTTTGTCGAGTGACATCGTTAGTATTAATCATCCCTTATCCAAGATATTTGCTTTGGTGTGTGCGTTCCACCACACTTTTTTCCTTAAAAGGCACCTTGGAGGATGGAAGGTGGAAGGAGTACTTAAACTACCTCCGGCCTTGACTCCTAAGAGATATGGGATTATTGGCCGTGGTAGGAACATAAGACTCCATAGAAGGCTTTAAGGGACAAATGTTTCATCTTAGAACCTTGTTATCGACCCCATGGTGGATGTGATAGAGGACTATTTTTTGAAACATATATGAGAAGAACTAGAGGAAGAACATTTGTAAAATTTAAAGGATCTATGACAAGGTCCAATATCAAAACACTTCTCATTGAATCTTATAATGTTCCATGAAGGAGGGAATTTAAAGAACATGAAAACAATGAGCACACTTAAAGAATAATATAGGAAATTAAATAAATTGTAATTTTATTTTAAGTTTACATAACTTTCGTTCTTTTCTTATTTTTATTTTTTTTGGGCTTTGGGCTTTATTTTAGGGTTTCTAGGTTTTCTTACATTTATGTAACTATACATAGAGGTACCAGAAACATATGTAGACACTTTTGAGTCATAACATATGCATTTACATTTTTGAAACGGGATTCTCTTGGTTTTTGGATTAGAACACTGATTCTTATCAAAGATTAACATCTTTGTGGCAAATCTTCACTTGACTTATTAATCTGCTAAATTGTGGCTTCACCATATCTATCTTATTTTGCATTCTTCTCTGACTTATTTTTGTTTTGCCTCTTGAGGATTTAAATTCAAAAAAGATTGTACTCCTTCCTAGACAGGATTGTACCAGGATGCCAAATTTTTGATCCTAAGTCCGTTAAGACATCGTTCGGGTCAATCACCGCATTTTAAGGTATTCTCTACTTTTGGGACTAAAGCTTCATCATAGTTTTAATCTTAAAAGGCACCTTAGAGGGAGAAAAGAGGAAGAAGTATTTAAGCTGCTTTAAGCTTCAACTCCTAAGCGATGTGAGAATATTGAGTATGCTTGGAACATAAGCCCCCGATTTTAGGTCTAAAGGGAATGATTGTTAATCCCCAATAGGGATGGCAACGAGTCGGGTCGGGCACGGATAGTGCCTACTCGCAACCCAACCCGCCAGATAAAATCCTACCCGTTACTGGACCCTCTACCCGTCAGATACTCGTTTAAAAAATACCCGCAGGTATTTTAAAATCCGCGGGTACCCGCGGATACCCGCAAAAAATATATTCTATACATTTTAAAATAAAATTACAAAAAATATATATAATATAATATAAATTAAATTAAATATAAATTAAAATTCAATTTTAATTAAATTTAACTTAATAAAATATTATTTTATTTTATTTTTAATTAAAAATATATATAAATTATTATTTTTATTATTTTTTGCGAGTAACGGGTATCCGCGGGTCGAGTAGTATACTACCCGTACTCGACCCGTTTAGAAGCGGATATTAAAATACCCGCTACTCATTACCTGTGGGTAGTCAATATCCACGGGTAGTAACTACGCTGATACCCGTGCTCGCAGATTTTTTTGTCATCCCTAATCCCTAATGGAGGGCTTGAGGGACCGATGATTCATCTTTGAACCTCATTATCGGCCCCATGATGTGTGCCAATGTTCAAATCCCAAATTCATCGATTGACATCTTTAGGATGAATCACCCCTGTCGGAGGTATTGTATGTTTATGACACGCCCAATAGTCTCACACCACTTTAAGATTCGAGGCCTAAGACAATTTAAAATCTCCTTCCTTCTTCTGTCAAGACAAGATCGTCTAGAGACTAGATTGTCTAACAACTCAAGTTTTGAAGTTTACAAAACAACATTTAACAAAGTATCACTTTGGAAGAAATATTGTTTTAAAATGAAAAACGTTTAAGAGAAACATATGTAAGAAAAATGTTTAAGACAAAAACAAGCTTACACTAATGTTTTCTAGATTATTGTCTGATAGACAAAGTTTCATAAACAACATCTAATGAAAGGAAGCGTCTTTCATAAGGAATCATCTAATAAGAAAAGAATCATAAAATAATGCTTTCAAACACATATTATCTAATCGGACAACGTTTTAAAAACAACGGATTACGAAAAGAAATGTCTATCTTAATGCTAACATTAAATCTTAAATATGTTTTATTCAAAAAGTGTTATTCAAGCAAATCTTTTATGAAATGTATCGTCTAAGGAAAAGCTCACTAAACACTAAAATCTCAAACAACTTTTGAATGTAAGGATCTAATGATTTACACCGTTTGATAATCATATGTTTAATGCTTTACTAAACGATGCGTTTATTAATGAGTTGACAAATGATAAATTGCATTGAATATGAAATACAACTTAACATTTATCGATGTTCAAAATATTAAATGCATTTACGTTAAAGTGTTTTGATGCTTATATACATCGTTCTCAATATTAGTGCAGATCATAAAAGTATAAAGACTTGATCAGAATCACTGCACATAAGATAAAGATGCTAAGAAACATGAAGAATATTTTGGGAATGTTTCCCTTGAAGACTTCTGCTCTGACACATCGTACAAGCTACGTTTTGGTGAAGCTATAACAAAACACTGTACCTCTGTAAAGTAGACTTGATTTTGACTTTTCACCTAAAAAGGCTACCAACTCTACATAAAGTCAACCTCTTTTTCTAACATACATTTCTTAATGAAACCTACAAATAGACAGACACATGAAGATAAGACAAAAAAGAAGGATATCATAGAGAACTTTTAAATGCTCATACAAGCTTGTTGTTACTCTGTCCATATATCGCCTAAAGCAAAATTTTCTAAGAGAAAGAATTTTGCAAAATCTTATATTTCATTATATTGATTTTATCCTCTCTTTGAGAGTTACCAATATGTATTTTCTCATAACACTTATTGTGTTAGATATTCTGAAGAGAATTAAAACACTTGGTGTTTAGTTTAGTTGAGTTAAATAGTCTAGACAATTGTCTAGGGTTGATACTGTTGGAAAACAGGTTGACTTCATTCTAACACCAAGAGGGGGGTGAATTGGTGAGTTTTCAAAAGCAAAGTCTTTTCGCAATCTTTTTCACAAAGTATAAAACTTTACAATTTTTCTTGAATTGCAAGTAATAGAAATTTAATTGCAGCGGAAAATCAAAGTAAACTATGTAAATAGCAGAGTCGACTGAATGTAAAAGTGTAGGGATAGAGAATTCAAACGCAAGTTTTGTTACTGGTTCAGCCTCAATACCTACATCCAGTGTCCTTCCAATCCCAGGAAGCAAATGCACTATAATGGTCAAGGTTTTTACAACAAGGCTTTTATAGAGACCTCCACTTCAACAATATAAAACACCTCTCTAACCCTTTAACCAAAATATAGGCAATACAAACAGCAAGACTTGCAGCAAGATATCCCTTCTTCTGCAATCTACAACCCACTTTGAATAATCCTCAAAGTGTACCAAACTCCACGAGTGTACCCGTTGTAATCACAACAGGTACAACAACAATCACCACGGAATGCAACACGATTCTTGATCAACCAGAGAACACCTCAATTGTGCGAATAATGATCAAGTAGTAAGCCCAGCAGAAATCTCCTTTAGAACCTCTTCAAAGAATGATCACCACAGTCTTCTTGATGAGTTCTTGGAGCTCTAAATCACAAAGAAACAATCTGAAACAATATGAAAATATTATATTTCCAAAAGTTCTCTGAAACAACTCAGGTCTCGTCTATTTGTAGATTTCTACTAACAGACGCTCCAGTGCTTCCCTTATCAACAATCTCAACAGATACCATGATTGGTTATACTCGAACTAGTTGTGCTGACTAAGTGAACCAAGAGTGATGCAAATACTCGTTGTAAACTTGGAGATGTAAAACTTGTCTAATCTTCTTAAAGACTAGTGGAACCCTTTAAAAGCTCTTAAGGAATAACTAAACATAGCTCATGATTGAGTGAACTAGTATAAAATCTGCGTGTTTTTGTTTTGCTCTTTGAAACGTTTTCCTATTTATGCCCTTTATAAAAACCAACGTCTAAACATCTTAATTGAATCATATATCTCTTAAAAATTCATTAGACACTACTTTGCAAAAAAGTTTTAAAAACACTATCCACCCCCCTCTAGTGTTTTCATGTCATTCCACCTTTCATCCACTGAAACGCCTTTTAAGGAAAAAACTATGACGAAGAATAAACTCAGATGAGGGGTGATTGATCCTAATGATGTCACTTGGCCGACTTGGAATCAGAACATTGGCTCCCATCGTAGGTCCAATAACAAGGTTCTATGATAATCCATCGGTCCCCTAAACTTTCCATTGGGGGTGAAGAGTAATTCCTCTTAGATCTCGACTAGGGAGCTTATGTTCCTGCCATGCCTTAGAGTCTCACATTGTTTAGGAATTGAGATTTAAGGTATTTTAAATACCCCTTCCTCCTTTCACCCTATGAGGCGCCTTTTAAGGACAAATCTATGACAAATCAAAGGCTTCAAATGACAATACCTTTGATGATGAGTGATTGAGCCTAATGATATCACTCAGCGAACTTGGGATCAAAACATGAGCGCTCGATCAATAACGAGGCTCTAAGATGAACCATCAGTACTTTAAGCCCTCCACTGGTGATGAACAATCATTTTCCTTAGACCTCCACTAGGAGGTTTATGCTCCTACGACACCTATTAATCTCACATCGCTTAGGAGTTGATGCCTAAGGCAATTTAACTGCTCCTTCCTCCATCCAATCTCTAAGGTTCCTTTTAAGGACAAAATCATGATGAAGCTTCAATTTCCAAAGCAGACAATACCTTAGGAATGCAATGATTGACCCTAATGATGTCTCAACAAACTTGGGATGAAAACATTTGGTAACATGAAAGCAAAAGTCCTCAAAGGAGGCAATTGAGTTATATATACGATAATATAAAAAGAAAATTCCTCAAAGAAGGAATCGAGTTACCTAGACGGTAACTTAAAAATAAAAACCCTCAAAGGAGGTACCGAGTTATCTAAACGGTAACATAAAAAGAAAATTCTTCAAAGGAGGCACTAAGTTACCTAGACGATAACATAAAAAGAAAAACCCTCAAAGAAGGCACTAAGTTACCTAGACAGTAACATAAAAAGAAAAGTCGTCAAAGAAGATACCAAGTTATCTAGACGGTAACATAAAAAGAAAAATCCTCTCAAATGAGGGATCGAGTTATCTAGACAATAACGTAAGAAAATAATTCAAAATGAGGCGCCAAGTTACTTAGGTAGTAACATATGAAAAGCTTACCTATGTTGACAACACAAAGCAAAACTTGATTAAGTTAGTAGTATAAAGCAAAGTTTGCCTAAGTTAGTAGCACAAAGCAAAGCCTGCCTAAGTCGACAACACAAAGTAAAGCCTGCCTAACTCGGCAGCACCAAGCAAAGCATGCCTAAGTGGACAATACTCATATAACAAAGCATGCTCAAACTACAACAGATCTATTTAGTCCACCTGCATGTCAAAGATAATTGCATACAACAACATATCTCTTAACTTTTCTTTTTCTTATACACTAAATGAGAATAATAAAAAAAGCATATAATTTTAGTTAGTTTTACAAATATATATATATATATATATATATATATATATATATATATAAAAGGAGTAACTTTTATATTAATAAAAATAAATACTAGAGTAAAGTTCTATCATAAATTTTCACACCTTCCTTTAAAGTAAAAACGGTTAAATTATTATTATTTAAAAGTGAACTCCAAATTAGTATGGGGTTAATAATAAATGACAAAGCTTATATCACTACTACAGTCAGGAGAAATGACAACGATTATTTTTGCCCAAAGGCAACGGTTTTTGAACCGAGGCATATACAGGGGAGGCAAAAAAATCTACACTTTTATGCCTCGGTTCTGAACCGAAACATAAAAGTGTAGGATTTTGCCTCGGTTCAAAGTTAACCAAAGTAGTAAGGTTTTTTATTTATTTATTTTTCTGTCGACTTTACGCCTCAGTTCCTTTTGAACCGAGGTAGTATGTCGGCCTCTACTACCTCAGTTGGGACCAAAACCGAGGCAGTAGAGTGTTTATTATTTTTTTTTTTTTTGCTTTTTTGCCAGACTTTACGCCTTGGTTGTGGCCCGAACTGATGCCATAAAGGGTTTTTTGCCTCGACTATGGTCATAATTGAGGCGTATTGCCCTATTTTTTTTAAGAACATGTCTATTTCTACAACATTCCCAATTGCAGAAACAGACCTACATATAATTTTATAGCGAGAACAGTCCAGAATAATCCAGAAGCATATTTTTTCAATAAAAATTATATTAAAACATAAATGCATTCAATGTAATCATAAATCAACTTTGAAGCATAAATCAATCCAATATACAAAGGTAAACTAATAATAATACAAAAGCATAAAACAACTTAGAAACATAAACTTACAACTTACTATATCCTAATATCTATTACATAATATTATATAGTTGAATTACATATTTAGCCAGTGCTTTCCTCACGAGTTTAAGTGACTTCTCTAGAATTGGAGTAATCATATTGAATCTCTGCATAAAGCACAATGATTTCACTTAATGTATATGAAATCTAAACTATAGAGAAAATAAAATTCAAACCTAAATATTACCATTTTCCATTCACTGATGTAATGTGCACGAATAGTGGTCATCATCCAATACATGACTTAGTAACCACACTCATATGACCTGTTTTGTCTATTATACTACAATATATTATCATAATTATCTTGTGCAATGAAGAAAACCAAACAATAGTGTTCTCCAGTGTGGAGATCACAAGTAGCTGCCATTGACGCTTGGAATTAGTAATAAATTAATTGTCATATACAAAAATTCATAAATGAAACTTTAAAGTTAACAAACTTCACTTACCTAAGTATATAAGGAAGAAAATATACATCCTGCCCCATTGCAAAGTAGGTGGTGATGTATGGTTGGATTTCATCAAATTTATTTTTTCATAAGTCATATAGGGGTCAATGAACCCATATACATCATTGAACCCCATCTTGTTACTGACACCAAACATATACCTGAAATGAAGAAATGATCTGATATAACTAACTTGATAAAAAAAAATTATATAAAAAAGTTCTCATAAACTTACATCATCCATGAGTGTAATATTAATTTCTTCTCTCCCCGACGCAAGCTCCCTAATATCTTGTTGATGCAAGTACAATGAGATATGAACATCTCTTCCAAATGTAGTAGAATCCCATGGTACAATCACCGGCACATCTAAAATGATGTTAACAAGCTCGTCTAACATACCAAGATGGTCGTCCTCAGAAAAATGATTCTTCTTCGATGTACGACTTCCCTCTTGACCTATCTGTTGTTACCTGAGAAAATGGTTATGTTCTGATGTCAATAAGAAGTAAATATTAAAATTTAGAAGTATATAGCAGGATTGTTTACCGGGGGCTCAGATACATCACCAACCAAATGTATAGGCCAGGCGATGAAGGACTTAAATGCCTCTTCCATAGTGAAAAAATCCTTTGTAGGAACAAGAACAAGGGCAACTGGTACGACAACTTCATCCACCGTAACCTTGACCTCATCTTCTACTAGATCTACACCATGCACTATTGTGGCTGTCTCATAGACTGTGCCACGAGCCACTAGAATGGTCCCAGTAGGAGAGAGAATATATAGCTGACATGGATGAGTTCCATTCATGTCGTTTGATAACGGTTGAAAATACCGTTATCTGTGATGTAATTTTGATACAAAATGCACCCTTTTCTACTTAGAAACTTGCTTGAAATCATGTTTTTCTGTTTAGTTGTGTGAATAAGAGAGTTGAGGTTGAACTTAATGATTTTATGACTAAATTCCCTTGTTTTGGCAGGAAATAAGATATATAATATGGAAGCAGAGTTGAAGAGCAAGGGAGGTGGAGCTCAGAAAGGCCTGCAAAAGCACCAGAAAGGAGGAACGCATGAAGCTTGAGCGCCTCTTTTGGAGCCCTCAGTGCTAGAAGCTGTTGATAAGCTGTCGTTGGAGCTATCAAATTAATACTACTTTTCAAGGAAACTTCAGTATTTCCAAGTAGTATTCAAGAAAATAGATAGGGCTAAAGTAAACCTAAGTCGTCTCCCAACGAACACGAAATTGCTTTCGAATATCTGACTCTTATGAATGTTATGCAATGCTTATGAATAAAAGTAAAAATGTTTAAAGAATGTTGTAGAACAAAGAAGAAACTTAAAAACAATTATGAAGAAACAGGCTAATTNNACTGCTTTTCCAAAATAGATTCATCATCGGTTATTCACAGATCATTGTTCAATTGATTATTGTTTAAGTTTCAAATTAATTAAAGTACATTCTTAATTAATTTGAGGGCGGTCATGCAGTTAATCAAAGTACATTCTCAATCAAATGCAAGGTCTTTCTAGATTATTCACAATAAATTCAATCAAATGCTTAAAATTCTAACTTTAGCTACACAAATAAACATTAGAACATCCAAAATAATTTATGCAACAAAGAATCACATTTTAAGCATCTTTAATTCCCAAACCCAATAAATTCANTCGTCATAAATTCACATTAAATCAATCATTTAAGCACAAGAATCTCATCAAAAATTTGAATTCTAAAACATAAATGTGGGTATAAATATGCACTCATCAGTTGTCGCACACCACCTGGGCACCCTTTTTTTCCTGAAGAACCACACCTACTTGGCCTCTGCGTTAAGTTGAGCGCCAGTTTTAGTATCGCAGCACATCCAAGCGCCCTAAGTTGGGTGCTGAGCACCGACGACATGGGTCTGGGCTTTGTTTCTATTTTGATTTCGTTCTATTTAAAGGACTCAAACGCCCTAGGTTTTGTATCTTTGGCACAGGAGGCAAAGCAACACACTCTTCCACTCTCTAAAGGTGGATTTGGATGCGAGAGCTTCCATCTTCAACTTTTAGGGTTTTTCTATCTCATTCTTCTCCATTGTTCATCTAGTTTCACCATGTCTATGGTGAACTAACTTCTATTTATTGTTGGGGGATGATGTAACTTTGTGAACTCTCATGTATTTGAATTGATTCTTAATAATATATGCTTCTTTTGTTAATTATTAGGATAATTCTTCTGTGATCAATGCTTGTTTTGTTTAACTCAATCATAGAATGATGTATGAATTGCGTAAGTGCCGGAAGGTTCCTTACAATTTAGGTTCTTGTAGAATTATTCCCAAGAGCAATATTTCTCAGGGATGGGAGTATGAGTCTTGGTCGTCTTAAGCTCCTAATCTTAATGCAGAATTGATTATTAAGGATGCAATGGAATGTGACCTAGTAATCTAGGATAGGCTTTCTTCGCCGAGGGATCGGGTTTTAAGTAATTTAGTGAGTGACGTTGAATTTAATGAAAGAAGAAGAATTCTTATAGACATGAGAGTAAACTTGGTGAAATCTAACCCCAACAACATACTCATCTCATATTACAAACATCATTCGTTCATTGCTATGCTACTCTTCAATTGATCAAACTGCATTCATATTTAATTTTCTGCAATTGCATTTGAAACCAATGATCTCGTTTCTTTTATGTCTTAATTAATCGAGTTATCACACGACTATCTAGTGCTGAGAGTCTCTTGGGACACGATACTTGGTCTTACCATTTTATATTACTTGTACAATCTGGTACACTTGCTGGTGACCCAACATCGTCCCCTGGGACACCGGCAGTTGAGCAACTTCCTTTGCCACTTCTACCTGTCAAATTAAATGTTAGGTTATACAAAATGTAAATTAATAAACAAAGATGATTATTAAGTTTACCTGTAGGGGGCACAACATGTTTCGCTACAGGAGATGACACAGGACGATTGCCATAATGCTCAAACTGCTACTCGAACTGGCGTGCAACCATTTCAGCCCTAATTAGCATGTCCCTAATTTCTATATACCTAATTCAAAATTATACACCAAATTACATCATCAACTAATTCAAAATTATGTTTTCCTAATTTTTATATCCCTAATTCAAAATTTACATCTTCAACCAATTTACATCTTCAATCAATTTCAATCTTCAACCAATTTACATTCCCTAATTTCTATATCCCTAAATTCTATTTTCTAATATATTATATCAAAATTATAAATTATAAACAATTCAACCCAATTTCTATATTCCTAAATTCCATTTCCTAAGTTATTCCTATCAACATACATATACACAAATTACTATCAAAAAAAAAAAAATAGAGATGGTCTAAAGAACATATCGAGCCAATATGAACAACAGCACCAATGGCAAATGAAGGACGGTCCAAACCACGACAGTGGTGCACTTGGTAGTAGTGACGGCGGCAATGGTGCAGTGGCATGTTCGGGAGGCAAGGAGCAATGGCGACGGCGGCAATGGTGTAATGGTGTGGTGTGGAGACAAGGAGAAATGGTGGCTACGGTGCCCAGAGGTTGAGCTAGCAACGGAGATGACGATGGGAGTGGTGTACTTGGCCATGGGGACTGACGATGAGGCAGTGTCACGGTTGCACGAGAAAATCAGTGATGAGGCAACACGAGGCAATGCGAGGCTTCTTCTTGCGTGAGAACACCGACAACGTGGTGGCGACAGAGACAGCGCTGTTTCGAGGGAGGTTGGAGAACAATAGTGATAACAGTGAGAGGGGAGAGTTTGCGCGAGAAGAAGAGGAACAATGAAGGGTAACTTCTGAATATAAGAAGCTATTCTACCTCGGTTCCAAACTTAGCCAAGGTAATATAGCCATACCGCCTCAGTTATAAGCTTACCCGATGCCTAAAGTATCAGAAAATGATTAAAAATGAAAAATATAATGGCAATTTTGAAAATATATTCACCTTATATGCCTCGGTTGGTGCCAAACTGATGCAATAGCGTGATAGGTTTATGTCTCGGTTCTATTAGGATAACCGAGGTAGTATCCCTATCAATTAGAGAAGTTTCTGATTGCAGATGATTTGCAGACGAGCATAGCGTACATGTCACAGTTTACACCTCGGTTCTGAATGTAACCTAGATAGTATGTGATTTTCAAAAAGTTTGTCAACACATATCAATGATAGCAGGGTGAGTTGGCAATGCTTTATGTCTCAGTTGCTGACTTAACCGAGACATTAGACCTATCACACTTCGGTTCCTTTTGAACTAAGACATATAACTTTTCTAAAACTACGAAAATGTTACCGCGCTTTTATACGCTTCGATTTCAATAAAACTAAGGGGTATATAGCGCGTTAAAAAAACTTTTTTTTCTTAGTGTATAAATATCAATGAAATCAAACACACGACCTTCATGATTGGTCTTCCTCCACGTTTAACAATGTTTGACATGATTTTGCACGAGGAGTACGTGGTGTGCATCGAGCATCTCCAAATGAGTTAGTTTGATTAATTTTGAGTCATGTTTTTTCTTTACACCAGGCAAATGTTGTCGTCACATACTTGTCAGGCTTTTAGGAAATTGAAGATTCATCGCCAAAACAGTCTAAGAGGATGGGTTCAATACCTCCATGAAAGGGGAAAGGAGTATCGCTTTCATACAGGCCCATGTCAAGGAAAATGGTTCACTTTTTACGTCAATATATATATATATATATATATATATATATATATATATATATATATATATATATATATATATATATATATATATGTTGGCAATTTAATAACCATGACATTAAAGACACTATATTATATGTCCTAATGACAACATTTTCTTTTTGGAAGTTATAAGAAAATGTAGTTATTTTTTAATTACAAAAACAACGTATATCAAAATTGTTTTAAATATAAGATGATCTAGTCCCAGTCCTTTCAACGTCGCGATTATTAATTTAAAATCTGGCGAAAATCAATGATATTGAACACACATTCATGGTTGTCTTCATCGACCTTTAACAATGTTGTACGAGGATTGTGTCGGTCAATCTTAAAATATCAGATAGTGTGATAATGAACGAACAATTTGGATAGAATGAATTCCATTTCACCCGTCCGAGGAAGCCTATAGCATTCAGACACGTAGAGATGATAAATCCAAGTATTATAATGTCGTCACATACTTGTCAAGCTTCACGAAAATGAAGATTCATCGTCAAAGCTGGAATCAGAGAAGGGTCCATGATTGTTTGATCCATGCCAGCAGAAAGAAAGAATCATTATCATGTTACGCCCATATCAATGGCAAAAGGTTAATGTTCGTCAACAATTTTGCCATGAAAATAAACATGGTAGAGCATCATAGTTACGAACAGATCCTGATATTTACAGTCACGTGTCTGAACTGTTTATTGACCTAAAAATCCTAGGTTGCTTTATAGTTTCGACGTTTTCTTCTTGATCCCATCCAACATCCAACTCATGGTAGCCAAAAAGTGGCAAGAACACAGCCAAAAAAGAAAGGCTTCCAAATCAAAAGAAGGCATGTGTTTACCAAAACAGTGGCAAATTGATTCCAAGTTCATGCACACTTCCAAGCAATAGCAAAGACTAGGTTTATGAACTTTATATTGTCCATTTTCTTTCCTTTTCATCCACAAATTACGAAACCGTACAATTTGTTCTAATGAAAAAAATGTGGTTGATCAATGATCATGTCCCTACCTAATGGAGAAGCCAGTTGTATGTATTGTCAACGATGCAGCCTCAGGTGAGACTGGTCTATTCTGAAGCTCACTGATGTTAAGCCAAAACTGTAAAACTTGGTTGCACTCATTTGTCATGGTGTTGCAGAAGCATTCTCAAATGCTGCTAATTTGCTACTTTCTACATATATTCCAAATAAATTCCATCTTATTTTTCAATTAGCGTTTTTAATTAAGTGAATTCAAATTTAAACGTTTACATTTTCTATTACCTTGGTTTTTATAAGTTGTGAATGTCTTGAATGAGTACATTTTTTATTCTTAATAACAATGTTGTCAATATTTACTAAGGCTAGATATATAGTATCATTATTCAAACTTTTTTCTTTAATTTTAAAATTAACTAAGTAGGAACATATTTTTTTGTGTGAAATTATTACAATTCTTACTCTAGTTCCCTTGTCAGGTAGATCCTTATCAGTAACAATCGACATACAATATTCATTAATATAGTTTAACATAAAATCCATCCGATTTTACATGTGTTTCTCTTAAAGTTGGCCACAGGTTGTTTAATATTCACTATTTATAACGTTAAATAATATATATACATATCTAACCTTATTTTACAAATTGGTTTTGTAAGATTGAGTTATGTTTACAATCTATATATTTTTAATATAATATAATTCATAGTTAAAATATATCATAACAAATTTTATTATTTGTTGGATCTATTATTTTACTTGTTATCAGATCAACTATTAATATCTATTTTCACCTATCTTAATTATGAGAAAGTTGTTAAAAGTCTCATATTTAATAGAGATAAAGTCAATTAATAATAGGACCTTGATATGTTAACAACTTTTCTAAACAACTTTTTAACAATATGTTACATGTCATTATTTTATTAATCCATTTGAATATATTTTTAAAAAAATATTGAAAACGAACCAATCACATGCCACTGTATATGTGTTGTAAAAAATTTGTCAAAAAAAAGTTGTTAAAAAACATTTTCCCTTAATAATATGCAAGAAAATACAAATCTCACCTTACACATTCATTGAAATATATATAAGAGTATTGATCATATTAGCTTTGATTTTTTAGTTTTTTCATTAATCCCATTTAAAATTGGTTTACAAGGAGAGAACATATATTACTATACTGCCTACTTCGAAATAAATTTTGTGAAATAATTTATCTTTCCTACCATATATTCCAGTTGTTTTTTATTTTGAAGTGTTGGGTTTTTACATTATTTGTATCAGCTTCTATCCCTTTTATATGAACAATGAACTCCAGGAATTCACTCACCCGAATTCCAAAAGCTATTCCAAATGATTCGTTTTTTGGTTTATTGGAAAAATCCAGATGCTTTTTCCTTAAATTTAAAAAATATTACAACGATGAGTAAATAGTGTAGGGGAGAATGAGTTTGATACAGAGAAGTTGTGCACATAAACACAACTTTAATTTTAGAGACAAAATTTTTGTGTCTTTAAATTTGTAATAAAAAAAAAATAACTTTTGTACTGGGGACTACCGGACAGATAAGACGGTCGGTCTCCTAAAGGGAAGACGACCGAGCGGTCAGGAGCGGACAGCCTAGAAAGACAAAGGTAAGGTAAATTTAATTAGAATAAACATGATTTAAGGCTATTGGGCCCTAATTAGGACCACACTAATCCTAAGCCCATAACCAACACTATAAATACAAGTCAAATGCTCAAGGTAAGTAGGTTCATTTATTGCGCATTTAATACTGAGTTCTGATTACCGAACGGACTTGAGAACTGACTTAAGCATCGGAATGCCTTTAGCAGGTACCCTTCCAAGTGGACTTTGACAGAAGCGGACGGACAAGATAGGAGCGAGTGAGGAGAGGACGGTCGCAGAGGAGTGAAATTGTGAAAGGTTTGTGTAGCTCGACCTTACACCGAAACATTTTGGCGTCCACCGTGGGCCCGAGGAGACAATCCCGATGGTAGTCACGAGGAACATGACCATTGAGGATCCGACGGAGATGATAAGAATGCTACAGCAGAAGTTCAAGGATATGCAGCGACAACACGAAGAAGAGTTAGCGGCAGTAAGGGCCGAGTGTGCGATACGGATTGCCAAGGACATAGGGGCGGCAGACCGAGGTAAGGAGAAGGTTGTAGAAGGGAGAGAGGGGGAGAAGGAAGACGATGGGCAACGTCGGACGCACCGGGATGACACGGTCGAACACAGTAGCGCCTCCGACCGAACGTGGAAGTTGGAGGAGTTGAAAGCAGACCGAAACAGGGGAAAGAGCGACCGGGTCGAGAGTACTCTCACAATCAAGCAACCGATGGTAAAAGATGAGGACACGTCCAGACAGCTGCCTTTTATCCAAGCAATCATGGATGTTAACATATCAGAACATTTCATCCCGCCCCAACTCAACATCTATGATGGAACGACCGATCTGGATGATCACATCAAGGCCTTTTCCACACGAATGCCATTCCGCATGGGTAATTGCGCCATATGGTGTCGGGCTTTCTGTTTGTCGTTGGAGGGGGAAGCGCTGGAGTGGTTCAACTCGTTGCCACTGAATTCCATTGAAAGTTTCGAAGGGTTGAAAGCTATGTTTGAAAGACAGTTCGTCAGTAGCCAATCACAAGACACGACGACCTTCGAGCTCTCGAACCTCAAGCAGGGGAAGGAGGAAACCTTGAAAGCCTTCATGGATCGCTACCAGAAGATGGTTAGGAGAGTGAAGGGGCTTAGTACCGAATTGGCGCTACAGTATGTGATGCCAGCATTAAAGCCCAGGCCTTTCAAAGAGAGTATATGTCGACAATACCCCAAGACAATGGAGGAACTAAGGGAACGAGCCGCCAATGAAGTAAGGGTTGAAGATATGAAGCAATCCTATAAGAAGGAAGCCCGGGAAGCTAAGGAATGGATGGACAGTAAAAGGCCAGACGACCAGCTCAGAAAGAACAATGGGTTGCGGCCGAGGGAACCACTAAGAGGGCCTCACTTTCAACAGTATACCCCTCTCAACGCGCCTCGTGCAAGGATTTTGCAAGAAGCGTTGAGCATAAACCTCATTCCGCCTCTCAAAAAACGCCCTACCCCGCCCGTGGCCGACGGAAACAAACATTGCCTTACCATCAGAATTTAGGGCACTCGACTAAGGAGTGCGTCACTCTCAGAGATCGGATCGAGGAGCTGATCAGGGCCGGCCATCTGAAGCAATACATTATAATACAACGCAATGCTCTACCACCCGCACGACAGAGAAGCCCGAGACGATGCTCAGAAAGATGGGAGGACCGGGGCCGGGATAGATATCCACTCCCACATTACGGAATTGACCGTCATAGATCAGAGAAACGACGCAGCAGAAGCCGCAGTAGGAACGGTGATCAGCCCATACGGGGGCGAATCAACACCATATCAGGCGGGTTCGCCGGGGGAGGAGTGTCCTCGTCAGCAAGAAAACGACATGGAAGTGCACTACGATCGGTCCATAACGTTCAAATCGCCAGAAAGTCAATGTCGGCCCCAATAACATTTACGGACGATGACTTTCATGCCCCCGACCTCGAGCAAGACGATCCCATGGTGATTACTACGGATATAACTCGATATGAAGTGAGCAAGGTCCTCATTGACCAAGGGAGCTCCGTGAACATCTTGTATTGGAAGATGTTCCAACAGATGGACTTCTCGGACGACCTAATTGTACCGTTTAATGAGCAGATTGTAGGTTTTGCGGGCGAAAGAGTGGACACGCGAGGGTACGTTGACCTACGCACCTGCTTGGGAACAAGAAAGGAAGGCGAGGAAAGGAAAGTTTGATACCTATTGGTAGACGCCAACACTTCTTACAATGTCCTGTCAGGGAGGCCTTGCCTCAATGCGTTCGGAGCGATTGTATCCACCCTGCACCTAACATTGAAGTATCCGACGGAAAGGGGAAAGATAGCCACTGTTTGGGCAGATCAAAAAACAGCCCGGGAGTGTTATCCAATTGGGTCAAAGCTCTACGCCCGAGCGTATTGTTCACGAGGGGGGCGGTCGAAGGTTGCCATGGCGGATTTGGATCCCCGCACCAACACTGATGACCGTATTGAGTCGCACGGAGAGTTAAAGCCTGTACGTGTGAGCTCTAGAGACGGTCAAGTCACGATGATAGCGGGCAATCTGGAGGTAGCCTTTGAAAAGGAGTTGAAAGAGACCCTTTGGAGAAACCGGGATTTATTCGCATGGACATCGGCGGATATGCCGAGTATCCACCCATCAATCCTAACACATCGGCTTGCACTGTTTAAAGAGGCCAAGCCGGTAGCACAGAAAAAGCGGCGAATGGGGGCGGAGAAGGCAACAACTGTTAACGAGGAGGTGAGAAAGTTGAAGGAGGTTGGGTTCATTCGAGAAGTGACCTACACGACATGGCTGGCGAACAGCGTTATGGTAAAAAGGGCAAATGGTAAGTGGAGGATGTGCACGGATTTCACAGATCTTAACAAGGCTTGCCCCAAGGATTCTCATCCCCTTCCGAATATAGATAGCATGGTCGATGGAGCGTCCGGTCATAAAATATTAAGCTTCTTGGATGCATACTTTGGGTACAACCAGATACCGATGTATGCCCCCGACCGCGAGAAGACAACCTTTATAACAGAGAAAGGCAATTTTTGCTATGATGTGATGTCGTTCGGCCTTAAGAACGCGGGTGCTACAGACCAAAGGTTGATGGACAAGATCTTCGCCCAAAAAACTGGTCGTTGTCTGAATGTGTACGTCGACGACATGGTAGTATGATCTGACACCCCAGCCGACGATCTAAAAGATCTAGACAAAGTGTTCCACTAGGTTCGGCGTTACAACATGAGATTGAATCCCGCCAAATGCACTTTCGGAGTGGCGGCCGGAAAATTTCTAGGATTGATGTTGTCCTCCCGAGGGATCGAGGCCAACCCCGATAAATGCATGGCGATCCTCAGTATGAGAAGCCCGACTAACCTAAAGGAAATTCAAAGGTTAGTCGGACGACTGACTTCCTTATCTCGATTTATTCCTAGGCTAGCCGAAAGCATCCGACCGATTGTACAAAGAATGAAGAAAGGAACAAAGGTGGAGTCATGGGATGTCGATTGTGAACGGGAATTCATTGAAGTAAAAAACGTCCTCACAGATTCGCCAGTCATGAACCGCCCTCATCCAGGCGAAGATTTGCAAATTTACATAGGGATATCCGAAGAAGCCATCAGGGTCGCCCTAATGCATGAGCAGTCAAAAAATCGGCTGATATATTTTGTAAGCCGAGTATTGTAGCCGGCTGAGACTCGTTATCAACAGGTGGAAAATGTGGCATTGGCGCTCCTACACACCACACGGAGATTACAGTCATACTTTCAAAGCCACCAGGTAATTGTGCGGACAGATTACCCCATTTCGAAGATCTTAAGGAAACCTGATCTCGCCGGCCAGATGGTAGGATGGGTTATGGAGCTGTCAGAGTTTGGTCTTAGATACGAGCCAAGAGGTCAGTCAAAGGCCAGCACTTGGCCAATTTCGCTGTAGAATTTCCACCAAGTGCACAAGAGGAGCAGTGGAGCTTGTACGTTGATGGGGCATCTGGACAGACCAGTAGTGGTGCGGGGGTCGTTCTGGAGGGACCGGGCGGTTTCTTGATCGAACAATCCCTTATTTTCATATTTAAGGCATCCAAAAACCAAGCAGAATACGAGGCCTTGATAGCAGGATTACAACTGGCCCAGGACATGGGAGTGTGTCGTTTGCTCTGCCGGACGGATTCCAAGTTAATGGCGGGACAGATGAACGAGAATTTCCAGGTGAAGGATGAGCACTTACTCTGTCATTTCCACAAAGCCATAACCATCGCGAAAGAATTCGAGCAATTTACACTACAACACATCCCGAGGGAAGAAAATACTCGGGCCGAAATGCTATCCAAGTTGAGTAGCGGAAAGGAGAAAGGGCAGTTGACGACCGTCATCCGCCAAGTGTTGGCGGGACCGTCAGTCGAATGCTTGGCGGTCGATGCCCAGGAGGAGCCGGATTGGTGGACAAAAATCTAGCGGCTGATGCGGAACAAAGATCGCCTGGTATGTCGTGATTGGAGACAACTTGTATCGTAGGGGTTTTTCCACCCCTTTGTTGAAGTGCATAAACGCCCAGGAAGCCACATATGTAATGGACGAGCTCCACAATGGAATTTGCGGATTTCATATAGGAAGATGAACTCTAAAAGCCTGAGCCCTTAGGGTCGGATACTATTGGTCGAGCATGGAAGAGGACACTAAAGCCTTTGTTCAAAAATGCCAAAAATGCCAAGCTCATGCGAATGTACAACACCTCCCGCCTAGTCAATTGCATACGCTTGTTTTGCCATGGTTGTTCGCGAAGTGGGGGATGGATATTGTGGGACCATTCTGGTCGTCATTGACTACTTCACTAAGTGGGTGAAGGCAGAATCCCTCACCACCATCACCGTCAGGCAAGTCCAAAACTTCTTCTAGAAATTAATATGTAGGTTTGTCCTTCCCCAGGCCATCGTAACTGACAACAGCTGTCAATTTATTGATGCGAAGCTAAGGGCCTTCTACTGGAACTTGGGGATCAAACACGTTACGAGTTCCGTAGAACACCCTCAAACGAACGGGCAAGCAAAGGCGGCCAATAAAACGATTGTGGCAGAGTTGAAAACACGACTGGGAGAGAAAAAGGGAGCCTGGGTAGACGAACTTCCCGAGGTATTATGGGCGTACCGCTGCTCGTGACACAACACTATTGGAGAATCGTCGTTCAATCTCACATACGGCACAAATGCCATGGTACCTGTGGAATTAGGGGAGTCGTCGTTAAGGCGACAAGTCAAAAACCTTCACATGAACGAGGAAGAATTGAGAATCGAACTAGATACATTGGAAGAACGCAGGGACCGCGCGATACTCCATGCAGAGGCATGCAAACGAGCGGTAGAAAGGAAGTATAACACAATGGTACAGCCAAGGAGTTTCCAAGAAGGGGACTTGGGTATGGAGGAAAATCCAGGACGCCCGGAAGGATCACTCACACTCCAAGTTAGCAGTAAAGTGCGACGGTCCGTTCAAGATATACGAACGACGCATATCGCCTGTCTATGTCGGACGGGAGACCCCTTCGCAATACTTGGAACGCCTCGCATTTGAAATTCTACTTCAGCTAAATGCTAATTCATATATTTTTTTTATCACTACAAATGATGGAATACATGCCAGTTTCTCCTCAAATTCTTGTACATCTCGCTAATCTAACGTCTAACAACGACCAGGTGGTGAATGGTGTGTTCCTAGAAAGAACCACTGCTTCCCGATCCGCTAAAATGTTGGGTGGCGAACGACAAGTTCATAAAAGAACCACTGTTACCCAGCACACTCGTCAACCGGGCGGTGAACAGCGAGTTCCAAAAGAACCATTGCCGCCCGATTCGCTAAAATGTTGGGTGGCAAACGATGAGTTCATAAAAGAACCACTGTCACCCAGCACACTCGTCAATCGGGCGGTGAACGGCAAGTTCCCAAAGAACAACTATCGCCCGATTCACTAAAATGTTGGGTGGCAAACGACGAGTTCATAAAAGAACCACTGTCACCCAGCACACTCACCAACCGGGTGGTGAACGGCAAGTTCATAGAGAATAACTCCCATGCATATAGTTCGTCGAAAATAAAATCAATAAGTACAGATAGTGAACGCAATACAATAAAATTTAAGAAAATAGTACGAAAATGACTTATATTCATATTCAAAGTCTTGGGGTCTATACAATGTGTTGCGGCCGAAAAGGCCTCTAAACAACAGACTGGTCGGTCCACCAAAAAACTACAACAAAAGATAATGTACCCCCATCCCAAAAAAGTTATATTCATACCAAGAAAAAGGTATTACTGCCCATCTTCAGCGCCATCACCTTCGACGTCTTGGGTATGCCGATCAGCAAGACCCTTACCAACATCCTCCACACCAACACTCTCCTTGATCAGCCCCTCTACACCAGTCGGCACAGGAACAGGCATCATTTTCCCATCATAGACATCCTGAGCAATATCGAACCCGAAAGGGAGAGGGTCGACCCCGAACAAATAAGCAGTTTGTTGGAAGGCCTTGAAGAAACCCTCTTCATACTCGATTTGAACGTCTTTGTTTAAAACCTTGATGTTCTCATTCGATTTAACAATCTCCCCCTCCAACCGGATGTTCTTTGGATGAAGCTCAATTAACTCCTCTTCCTACTGCTTGACTTTCTCCCCAACCTGCTGCAAAACCTGGGTTAACTGGTCGGTCTCCTTTTTCTCTTTGTTATATTTTACCCCTAAGTCTTTTAGTTGTTGCGTAAGGGTCACCACTTCCATACATGCACCCTCCAACTTCTTCGTTAGCCCGACCTACTCTACGACACACTTAGAATGCTTAAGGGAAAGCGCTTCCAAGCCATCCTTAGCATCTTCAACGACTTTCTTCTCTGCCAACTCCTTTTGGATCTCCTCTAATCCGTCACGGTCGGCGAAACCTTCGGCATACCATAACAGCATGGCGCCATGGGTGGTAAACTCCAAAGCAGATTTGACGACTTCTCTCTCCGACAAATGCTCGATCGGCGCCCGCTGAGCAGAACTCATGCGGAAGTCCACCCGGTTGCTCACACCAAAGGACAGGTCAAGAAGACCGCCAGGAAGAGGTAGCGGAGAGCCTTCTCATTTGCTTCTATTGGAAGAAGATTTCTCTCCTTCTTTAGACCTCCTTTTCTTTTTGGAAGAGCGGGAGGGGTCGGCCGGAGCTTGTGTCGAGGTGCCCACAGCAACACCGGAAGACTCCACATTCACTACCGGTGGATTGACACCGACCAGAGTCACCTTGACCAGGGGAATGGCATTTTTCGATGCCGACTTTGTTTGAGATTACGCCGGAGTCTCTTGATTACCGCTGGTCAATCGTGGGTCCCTTTTACAAGAAGGGGGGACATAGCTTGTCTGGCGGGTGGTTGGGAACGACATAGCACCTGCAGAAAAAACAGAAATTTAGCCAAGTTAATATCAACAAGAACACGTGGACGAATACTAATATCGTATCGAACGCCACATTAATAAAATCCTCGTGGTGGAGGCAGTCGACCAATTGTCGGGCATGAAGACGACGAGGAAGATCGTTGATGGTTTTAACGGCCTCGACGTCAGCAGGGGTCATGTTGTCGGTCGACACGGGGTTTATTTTGGCGGGGTCCTCGGTCCAGTAATAAGGGAACAAAGGCTTGCCCGCCGCGTCACAAAATTGGTTGCGACCACCTTCTTTTATTATTATTTTGAAGTACTTAGTCTTAAAATCCTTGAAAGACTCTGAATAGGGCTTGAACAAACAACAGTCCTGGACGGACGTTAGCGAAACCCAACCTCGCTTAGCGAATGGCCGGACGTGATAGTAATGGAATAACACCGAGATGGACGGCACAATAATGCTTGAATACAAGCCCACCCGTTCGGATGTAATTGTAAGGGAGCAACGTTCATCCTCTTTAGAACAGCCGCTTGAAAGCGGGTGAAAGGCACACACATGAACATCCTGGTAAACAGATAAGTATATACAAAGAAGAATTCTTCAGTGCTTGCCCTTTTCCCATGAAAAACCCGCTCATTAGGGTAACTCACGCTCAAGCGAAACAGTTGAGCGTTAGCCTCGTTGCGAGGCAAGAACGATTGGTTGGCCCACCCCAGTAGGTCACCCCGACTCTTGAACTCGGATTCATAGGACCCCACGTCGTGTGACGCCCAAATTTGAAACCACCTATGGCCGGCCACCCTCCGACAGGTTCCACTCTCATGGCATCGACTTCAATACCGTCTTCTAGAAGAAACAGAGACGCCCCGGGAACTATTCGGTCGGCGTTGGGTTCCGAATACCCGAGAGACCCCCTCGCCCCATTCGACCTTTCGACTCGGGACGATGACCCCGAGCTCCGAGAAGTCCTGCTGTCACTGGAGGAACCCCCGCCGTCTTCACCCACTGAACCAGTAGAAGAAGATAAAGGAACGGTAGCCATTTATTTACCTGAGGTTGGTGTAACCAGACAACTGCAGTGAAAGTAAGGAAGGTAAAAGTGAGTCTGGCCTGTCAAACACACCTATTTATAGCCAAATTTTTTAAACCGCTAGTCGCATCCTCACCGTCAAACGAAAATACGATGGAGGGCCCAGATTAAAAGACTTTCCCGTTGCCCAAACCCCCTGTCTATGGTAACCTGACATGTGTTTTCCTGCCCAAATTTGAAACCTCGAGCACACGAAACGTCAGCACCCTTTTTAAACCCCACGACGACTGTTTTTCCCACCCAAACTAGAAGCCTCGAGCTCCTGAAGCATCAGAACCCTCTTTAAATCCTACGGCAACCTAGAAAGACCAAGGTAAGGTAAATTTAATCAGAATAAACATGGTTTAAGGTTATTGGGCCGTGATTGGGCCTTAATTAGGACCACACTAATGCTAAGCCCATAACCAACACTATAAATAGAAGTCAAAGGCACAAGGTAAATAGGTTCATTTATTGCACATTTAATATTGTGTTCTGATTACCTAACGAACTTAAAAATGACTTAAGTATCGGAGTGTCGTTAGCAGGTACCCTCCCAGACGGACTTTGGCAAAAGTGGACGGACAAGTTAGGAGCAAGTGAGGAGAGGACGATCGGCAGAGGAGTGAAATTGTGAAGAGTTTGTGTAGTTCGACCTTACACCGGAACAACTTCAATCACTAACCGATGCCCCTTTTCAAATGTCCTTTTACCCAACGTGCTTCTTGATTTTCTGGGGGATAACAATAACGTAATCATGATTTTTTTAAGTCTAACGTATTTTTTTTTTCTACTAATTAACTTATTTTACACATTTAAATGAAAAGTAGATATAAAACAAACATGAAATAACTAAAAGATAACAAAAATGCAAAAACAAGATAAACTTGAGAGTTAAACAAGAAAAAAAATTATAAAATAGTTGATTTTATTAACATTAATACAAATAAAATTAAATTAACATTATTAAACTCTCTACAAATTTAAAACTTTACTTGTCTTCAAACAAGAAGTAATTTGAGTCAGAAAGACATTTACTTAACAATGATCAAACAATTAAGAAGCAAGCTTAGATAAACACTTTTGATAACATTCTTCTTTGCTCTTGTTTCATACCATTGTAAAGAGAATAAGTGTTTTCTTGAATGCCTTAACTATGGTGGTGTAAATAACACAAAAATGCATGAATATGTTTTAAGAGAGAGAGTAACAACCATGAAAAAAAAAATTCATTGATCATCTAAAGCAATGAATCCTCACTATAACAAATGTTTAAGCACACTAGTGTATGAATGTGTGTTATTATCTCTTCAACCACTAATTCTAAAATAATTTGACTTATTTTTTATTTCAAAAACCAAGAATTTTCACAAACATGCAAACACAACAAAGACTTGTTTGTGACTATTCTCTTCTAATTGAAAACCATAATATAAAGAATCAAACACTACCTTGCAGCCACATTATTTCATTAATATATTTTTTCTTTTTATCTTAATATATGAATATTTACAAGACTATATCATATTAACCACAACCAATACTAATTTGTTCGCCATGCTTCTCTTCACTATGTTCTTTTGATAGCTTCCTCCAAGATTGAATTACACTAATAACTACGAAGTTTTTACTTTCTCACTCAATGTGAGATGGTCAATTGTTTTCAAGGGTTCAAAGATGAAAGAATTTTTCTTTTGATGCTCAAATGGTTTGCACAAATATTTTAATCTTGAAAAACAAAGTTTGATTTTTAGGTCAAACTATAATACAAGGAAGAAAAGAAAATGATGACCTTATTCATATATAGACATGCAAATGAAGAACAATTAACAATGAAAGTAAATATTATAAGTCAAAAGTGATAGCATTCAATAAATATAGACTCTGAAACACAGAACCTCAGTCTTAAATTTTGGTTTCCATAAATTGTACAATTTGCCTCGATCATTAAAAACAAAAATAACATTCTCAACATCCAAACATGATAGCAACCAGAAGCCTATGTTCACAAAAATCACATCATAGTCTCAATACAATCAGGGCCTGAAAGAATGATGTTGTAGCAAAATTTTCTTTTTCTTGATAGGCAATAATAAAAAAAAAAATAATAAAGAGGACATTTGAGATATCTTAACCGTATACAAAGTCTAAAATACAATATCTTTGGTTAAAATTTGAGGGAAACAAGTTCTGCAGAGGGGAATCATACTGACGGGTTAAAGGTTGAGTGGAATTAGTATGTATTTCTTTGGTCCTTTTTAGATTCAGGTTTGGTTAGTAAACATGATTTTTGGTAGATAAATATATCATAACCATCTTATCTTTATTATGTTTCTTTATATGATTCTATATGAATTTGATATTCCATATATAGTTTAATAAATGTTAGATTAAAATAGGATAAGATAAATTATCCTATCTTGTCTCAATTATTTGGGCTATATATCAAACAAACTCTTAGTGTCCTAAATTTTAATAACATCAACTGTACTTTTTGTTTTCAAATAGAGATGATAATATTGATTGGTCCAAGAAATACCAGTTCAAGAAAACATAGTAGGTGGTAATTTTTTTTATTAAGTGACACATACTGCATTATATGGCCATACAAACCAGAAAAGCCAAAGAAAAATAACTTGGATTTTGCTGCATAATCCAACTGCTACTAACATCATGCAGTCTTACTCTGCACACATGGTTATCATCTCATCATTCATTCACTGGTTTTACCACAAGATTCAACATATATATCCCTTCAAGTTGATTTCAAATTCATCCACAACCTTCCAAACAATGTAGGTAAACTCAAAAGACGAGGTTATGGTGAAACTTTTGTGTTTAGTTCATTTGCTTTCGATACTTTTGCCAATTATGATAATACAAAACCATGCAAACTGTTCATATGCAAAAAGCTCGTGGCTGTCCATGTCTCTTTCCATGAAGCTGACCATATATTTAGTTAAAAGTAACGATACTCGTTCAACCTAAAGTGGAGTGAATAGAGGTGAAAAGCAAATAGATAAGAAAAAAAAAAAAAAAAGTGACGGATCTAATATATGTGACGTGATAAAAAGAAAAAGAAAGATAATTATCAGAGTGAAAGTGAGATTGCACATAAATTTAATACTCAGAGAATTAATATATATTTTCACGTTATTTTTCCCGTGAAAACCTTAAGAATCTAATGATGTTCGAGTGGCCCAAATGCATTTTAATAAAGTGCTCTTGCATTCAACTTGACATATCACATAGATCATTTTGAATTTCAATGAAAATTCTATATTAATTAAATATAAAATAAAATTATAATAAATATGTGAGTACAATCTCACAATTAATTTTATAAGTTTAAATTAAATTTAGAATCTATTTTTTAAGATGATATTAAAATTATTTAAAAAATTTATTCTAATTATACTTGTTATTTTTTTGTTGGATTTTATGTCATTATCGTATTCCTCATAAATGTTTAAAAAATTTATAATATAAAAGCAAGTTCAAATATTATCTTATAAACTCATTTATAAATTATATTTTAAGTGATTGATTTGAAATAATGAGGAAATAGATTGTGACTATAGGAAGGGCTTAACTAATCTTTTAAAGAATATTACAAGTGTTTTTAAGTTTGCATATCTTATTACTTTACCTTTTCAATTAGGCTAATCACTCATAAATTTATGAGTCTTATTTTTATTTTTTATACATTGTTCAACATTCTTATCTTACTTTTCTTATTTAATGTGATATTTGGACTCACATATACCACATTATTTATAATTTTTATATATTAGTGATACTAAAACATTGCATACACAACAATAGTTGAACAATTTGTTAGGTTTTCCTTATCCTTTTTTGTCTACTTTCAATGAAAAACGTTGTTTAGCTATTAGACAAAACCGAATCTTGGAAAAAAAAAAAGACACATAAAATACAACATTTACTTTGGAGGAAGGGGCAGCAATTAACCATCATAAAGATATATATCTGATATTATGTTCAGTAGCATATGCCACAAGAAACGTAGTCTGTCAGCATCAATATGAAGTTGTGTCGGCTCCATGTCTCAAAGTTGGGTTTGAGTTCATTATTACGTAATTTTACCAAGTAATCATTACACCTAAACAATGAAAAAGGTTCCTTATCTACATTCTTTTAGACTTAGGTTTATGTTCTTACAATGTCGGTGCTGTTACAAACATTGGGAGAGCTATTTTAGCTCAGTAACCTATATATTCATATTTTATCCCTATGGTTGTTTTCAAAATTGAGCCCTATGTCTCTCACTTTTTTTGGACATTCATCATTGAAGGTCATGTGAAAACCATTACCAAATTCAAAGTTTCTACGTTATTATAACCTTAATGCTTGCTTCACGTACAGATCAAAGGTCTGTGATAAAAGTGAAACAAAAGAGTTATTTTTTACTAATTAATTAATATCTTTCTGGTTAATTATTGAACTTTTGGTCACCCCTTCTCCCGCAAAAGTAGGGCAAAAGGAAAAAACATGCATTTTATCCTTTCATTTCCCACCCCATAATAGGTCATTCATAGAAAAAAGAGAAAAGCAAATAAGAAAATGGTTAAAGAGAAGAATGTATTGTAAGAGATAAAAAAATGTACAGCTGTAATTCATATCTCACAGTTTAGTCTATTCTTCAGTTAACCTTAGCAGAAACTTTGAATAATTTTTTGCTAGATCAATGTACTATTTATTAAATACTGATATACTTGTTGTGTTAATTAATTGAAGAATGCATGTATGGTTTGTGGTTTAGTGAGAGATGTGGTAGTTATGATTTGTATAATTTTGCTAAGAGCCATATATAGTGGAAGGATCAATGTCATGAACATGCATCATGTGTAAGTTCTGGTCCCCCACAACCTAAGCTGATGTAGAAACAAGAGAGAAGCAAAGTGATAATGGCACTGTTGTGCTTTTCTCACCGCAAAGCATAAAATCCAACGAGGAAGACAAAAAGAAGTAGAAAGAAACAGAGAAAGTAGAGTTATCAGACATTGGCATTTCTCCTAGCACTTCTTGTCCATGTCCCCTTCTCACTCCTGTTGGCATGTGATGAACTTGTAGCTCTTAGCCAAATCCCTTACCACTATCAATGGCTAACATTGGCCCAGCAAAACTTTGGGTTAGATTCCATATGGCAATGACTCACTCACTCACACTTAAGCCTCCAAGACCCATCACATGTTGGCCCCATTACTTTTGGGACCATTTTATGTTTTTATCATGTCTTTTCACCACCACCAGAATCAACCTTTAAGCTCAAGTTAAACCAAAAGTGGTGCCTACAACTTAGACCTTTCCAATGGAAGATCAGCTTGTAGAACAAGAATACTAAACAGGAATACCATGCATGCCATTCATTCATTCAAATATACTACACCCTAGATTACTCCTACTTCTATCTCAGTCACCAACAATGATTCCTTTTTATGCTTTTAACAGTTTCGGTTTACCTTTGGAAGAGCCACATCTACCTTTTGTGCAGACAATTCAAGTTAGACACTGACATGTTGATGTGCCTCTGGAACTTGCCTGTCTTTTGGGGTTCCCTAGCATTTTCCTTTATGATTGTCATTTCTAATAATGACTCTCATTGTTACAACCATAATTGCTGGTTACATCTCAGCATGCATTAGGTGCTAATAACTAATACTTGTATATGCTGTTCCCAACACACACCAATGCTTTCTACTTCATCTCTATGGCACTATGCTACCTTCTAACTTTCTAAGAACACACTATTGTACTAATTGCTTTGCAACCTCCATTAATCACTCACATCATACAAAACATCTTCCAACTAATCTTGTCATCACTTCGTATGCTACCTAAATATTGACTGTATTTTATATTATCCGTACATTTACCCTTTTTAGATACTTTTTTTATAAACTAAGAAAAAGATTTATCATTAGATATATTAGATTTGGAGTTTTAATCACACACACTTGAAGAACAATTACATGCCACAAGACGAAAATAATGAAGTATAAATATGAAAAATGAAAGAAAGAAACGAGTAAAATGCATATATTTAACGTAATACGTTTACTTCAAATTTTCTTTTCTTTTATACAAAATCATTAAATAACAAACAATTTAGAAGTAAAAAATAATTAGTAATTATATTGAATAAATTAGACAGTATTTTATAAACTAAAAATTATTGGTAAATTTTTATTATTAATAAAAATTTATAATTGGTTTGTAAGTCAAAGTTTAAATTGGTCTACAATATTAGTTGTCAAATATTAGCTACTTACAATTATTAGTCTCTATAATAATATTAAATACCTAAAATTTTGGTATTTAATGTTAGAGATAATTTAGATCTAAAATTCTTGATCTTTGATGTTAGAGACCAATTAAAATCTAATTTACAAATCAACTATAAATTTTTATTAATAATAGAAACCATTTTAGATATCAACAATTTTTAACTAGTATCTAACTTAATTAATATAATAACTAATTATTTTTTGTATCTAAATTAGTGGTTATTTAATTATTTTCTTACTGATATAAGATTAGTTTATAATTTTCTTTTAAATTAATCATTTTTAACTAATTATTTTAATTAATAAATAATAAATGTTATGAATTATCTTTTTCTCCCATAAAGATATAGGAGAACTACACATACAGCTTTATAAATTAAAATTTCATTAGTATCATTTTCTCTCTTTACATTAACTATTCAAAGATGATTTTAGAAAAGACTCCAATTTAATACATTCTAACTAAATTAATAATTTATTTTTGAGTATAAACTAGTTATAAAGAACTAATATTTGGAAAGCGTATTATGAAATTGAATTGTGTAGTTTGTTGGATGAACATGTCTCTAATGACAGCATTACTGAGTTGAGATAGAGAAAAGGTAAATAATTTAGGCACAAGAAATTGATACTTTGTCATTCACAAACCTTAATGTTGTAAGAGATGATGATAAGATAAATGCATGTAGTGGGGCCCATCATATGGTCCATAAATTAAAGAATCACTCAAAATGAGGCATAACAACATGATAAGAGGTGGCCCTCAAGATGTTCAAAACTTAGCTCCAAACAAGACTACATGCTTTATCTTTAAACTAACTTTTTTTTATGCCTTTTATTTTTCTGAGTACAAGTTAGTTGTTGCAAGTTTCATGCACCAAACCATCTTATACATTTGGAATCAAACGTTGCCTTTTCTCATAAAAGCTTTGTCTTCAACCTTGGTTCCATGCTTTATGTTTTTCTATTCTAGCTAGCTTTATTTCAATTTCAAAAAGCAAAATTCAAAGACAATAATATCAACTTGTGCCCGCCCAAAGACTAATAGGAACATTTCCATATTAGGGTTTACATTCATCATGTAGTACTTTAATTAATTTTGCATGATTTAACCATTTCTATCAACTCAAATTTTTACGTATTGTTGCAAATGCAATTTGCTTTCATGAAACCTTTATGATTTTTTTCATTTACATGCACGAAAAGGACAATTTAATTGCCAAGCCAAAGGCAATGTGAGTTTAGGAACTCAGAGCTATCCTTCTTATTAACTTTTAATATTTGTAGATATTCATTGAAATTTCAAACTAGCTAAAATTATAACTATAGTGAAGTTAGAAAATAATTTATCCTATTCACATGGAAATAAAAATTGGATTGATGTAATAGTGAAGCTTTTATGAGAGCAAAATAAAAGAGTAATTTTCGGTAACCTTCTAAAAATTAAAATAATTTTATTTTAGAAAAATTAAGAATAAGTATTCTTATTGTATGATATTATGGAGAATTTATAGCCTTGTAATTAATATAATTATATTATTAAATTTTGGATTTCTACATTTTCCTCTAACGTTGGCTTTTGTTTAAATATTACGAGCAATTATTCCTTTGCTATTTAATTATTTCATAAATTCGTTAGTAATTCCCCCCACATTTTAGGAAAAATTCCAAATTCAATATGGAATATTGTAAACATAATAAGTAATTGATGAATATTTGTCTCTCCAACCACTCATGCAATCTTATAGGACATAAATATATTATACTAGGTCATGAATATTGTGACTATGCATGTTTTGTCTCATACTGAAGGTTAAATAAGTAAATTACTTTCCAATAATTTTTTAATGGTTACACTTTTTAAATAGAAAGAGTTAATGTCTAAAATAAATTAATAAAATTAAATAATAAATTCCGTACAACATATCTCTTGTTTTTATTTTATTTTTAATTTAATGTGGACTCTCAACTCATATTTAAATTCTAACAAATATTATTTGTAGATTTCAAGCTTCCCCTAACCTGAATTTGCACTTAAAACAACCCTCTCAATTATAAGATTTGGCACTAATTATAATTGGGTTAAATATGTTTTTCGTCCCCCAACTATTGGTCGTTTTTGTGTTTAGTCCCTCTTTTAAACTATAGTACAATTTAGTCCTTCAACTTTAGAAAACTATGGTTTTAGTCTTTTTTACCAAATTTTTTAAACTTTATTTGCTGTTTCAAGCACGTTACATTATAGCATTTGGATTGTTTACACTGTTTGACACATTTTTGCTTCAATGTTAACTGAGAAACGCGTTTGAAACAGCAAATAAAGTTTAAACAAATTGGTAAAAAGGACTAAAACCAGAGTTTTCTAAAATTGAAGGACTAAATTGTACTATAGTTTGAAGGAGGGACTAAACACAAAAACAGCCAATAGTTGGAGGACGAAAAACATATTTAACCCATTATAATTGGCGGACTCTAACCGTAGACAGTCTCTATCAACTAATCAATGTAAAAAAATAAAATAAATGCAACAAATTCGTGTACCTTAATATAGAAAAATTATTGTAGTTTTAGTTTTTAAGCTGGCCAATATTTTCACTTTTCAATTTTCAATGGAATGTTAATTTTATTATTTTTAATTTGATCCCAAAATAAATTGCATCGAAATTTATAATTGGAGTATAGAGAAGTCACTTGCATTAATGAAAGAGTAAAGTTATTTCACAGCAATTATTTCAGTAAGTGCCACTTTTTAGTGTTATTCATAACGTATACAAACAAAAGCCTTATGTTGTGTTTTTTGGATGGATTTGAGGAAGATAATTTGGGGGAGATGATTTGAATGAATTTGGGTGAATTTAAGAGTAATTTTTTTCTTGTTTTTATGAGTGGATTTGAGGGTAAAGTTTGTGAGAATTAGTGTAGGATTTGATTGATGTAACAGATTTAAAAAATTAGTTTAATTGGTAGAAATTGAAGATCACCAATGTCTCTAGTTATTAAAGTAATATAAAATGTTATTTTTTAATGTTATATTTAAATGTATAAATGTTAATAAAGAGAGGAAATTAATTAATAATAATTAAAATTAATTTTTAAATATTAAAAAATTATAATGTAGTAAAATAAATTTATTTTTAAATGTAGTATTTGTTTGTAATATAATTTCTTACCNAATACTATCAATTTATTTGTCTATGAAAGTGAGATTCATTAATTTTAAAAATTTATTTTTAAATGTAATATTTGTTTGTAAGAGGCCATTTAAGAATTTCTTCAATAAAACAAATAATGAAAAGAATAAAGGTAAGTGATAACAACTTATTGAATATTAAAAATGAGAACAACCAAAGTCAAACCATTACATGATAACCATAACCATAATTTCAAATAGTTCATTGATCTAAATTAAGAAGTCATAATTACATCACAAGTACATGGCATAATAAAGAACTAATACAAATAGTCAGATAAGACATCCTAACAATCACCGTCCGAGATCATTTTACATAATTTATTCCACCGCTTATGTGGTGGAAGTCCCATTCTAATAAGAAGTCATAGTATTGCTCGAGCAAAGATTAATAAATGTCTCTAGACCTATCCTCATAATGTCGCGACACCGATTAATGTGCACAAGATATGACTTTAATTTGTCTCTACGACGATCTCTGTCTGGTAGGAAATTTCTTACACTACTCGAATCACTCGAGTACATTTCCAAGATACTCAACGCGTGTCCAACAATGCGTAACATTGTTAGCGCAGCCAAAGTAGTGGTTATTTGTAAGTGTTGACGTATAATTGAGATAATATTGAAGTCTACGTCAACCACATCATCTATATCTTCACGGTCCAAATATGATAAATCTAATTCTTCTTCTATCTATATTTACTTAACCAAATATACATACTACAATTAAAATCATGCATTCATATATTAAATAATTATTATACATTAATACATTAAATACATATTATACATTAAATAAACATAATACATTATTACATTAAACAAACATAATACATTATATATTCATATAATCAATTATACAAAAAACAAAAAACATAACACGCATTCATATATTCATTACAAATAATTACTTCATAGATGGTTTCAAAATTACCTCTTGAAGACTTATCAAAATGTTGTTCAAGATTGACCAAAAACAATTTCAGTGAACCTTCAATTCAATTCCACTCAAAATTTATCCAAAGATTGTCAAATTTAAATGTAAAACTTCAAAGCCCGTCACCCTAACAAACCAAAGATGGCAACTTAATTAGGATTATATCAAAAATATATTACACAATACTGCAATAATAAGTTTTTTAAACATCATATATCTTCAATGAACTTGAATAATACGAAGAATCACTTCACTGCCCTTTAATGATAAATGGAAAACACCAACAAAAAATGGCAATGAAAACAAAGAAAATCCTCCTTAACACACTTTGACCAGCCACCACCCACGTTGCTCTTTTGTTACAACCTGCAACATAACACAATAGAAAGTTAAGACATTACCATGTGCTCCAAAACCAAATGCAGGCCTTGATCTACATTGCTTAAGTCATGGGCACTGATGAAACCAGATAATAAAACTGACACACAAACACCTTAAGCTTTGCAACCAATTGAGGAAATTCAAAAATCAAGTAAATGCACACACAAGAAGACATTCCAATGTAACAAGACAAAATCATAGGACAAAAACATACTTCTTTCCCACTCATTATTTTCAAATATCAAACAACGAATATAACGAATGGGAAAGCAGCTAAAAATTGCAATATGTGGCCCATTTACAGAAAGAGACTGTAGAAACAACAAATAGTATTACCAGTATCCCGTGTTAAAAATTAAAATATAGTGGAAACTCAAGCCTTTGCCCACGTGCTGTCTGGAACATCAACATCAACTATATATCCCTCTCGGTTGCCAAGTTTCTAAGGCACCACCTTTATCACTAGTGGACCAACTGCATCAAACAGAAGAACAACATCAATAATAGTTTACATCCATTTTCTCTTGAATTAGAAAACAACTTAACAATTTACAATGGTCTTTTATTACGAATAATGAAAGCAATGAGGTTAGGACCCAAGATAGTGATGACATCTCCCCTGGGCTATGAGCAAACCATTCAAACAAAGTTAACAACAAAATCAACCCAAAACAACCTAAAATCGTCATGTTTGAAGAATTTTCTCACATGTTTCTCACCTAGCTCGAGGATGCTTCACCAAAGTCCTTCACAGCACCTTCACCAGACGAATGCCACAAACTCGACAAAGCTTCACCTGCACAAGGGACCTCACGTACATCCACTTTCTTTACAACTCGTTCACCTGCAACACACACAAAAAAAAGGGTTAGGGTGCTACATCTACTTGTGTTGCTTCAACCATTATGGTGATTCTTCTTCTTCGTCAGGCGTTGGTTCGACAGACTGTGCATCCTGCAGTCTGGTCCATGGATATCCTCATGTTGGGCTCCTACAAGGACTGCTCCTCCATGGACCTGCTCATGTCCTCAACGATCTCGACACCCACCACGCGCACCATCAACCATGTTCACAACAAGAACATCGAATGAAGGCTGCATGGAGAAGAAGATGATAACCACATCACCCATGCACAAAGCTTAACACACTTCTCCTAAGCCAATTGTTGCGACGGAGCAAGGAAAGAAGGTATGGCCAACCGGTGACTGCAACCGGAAACAACCTATCTCTGCAATCGAATACATGAACATGTCTTCTGCTTAAGGCTTCGTCTTCTCCATCCGCCTATCTCCTCATCATGAAGCTTCTTCTTCCTCATCCCCTCTTTACAACCACACGTCTTCAACCTGCAAAAACCACAAGCGAGAAACATTACTTCAGCAGAAGAAGATCTCCAAAGCTCCTACTCTCCACAGTTGCTGCTTTTCACCACACACAGATAACTCTTTGCGCAAAGCTCGTCAAAGACCACACAGTCTCAAACCTCCTTCACTCTATCTAAACACACAAGCATCGATTTTAATACACACACCAAACTTATACGTTAACACACTCTTATTAATGGTCTTCATGGTCAAACCTTCTTTTTCAAATTCAAATAGCAGGATTCTCTCCTTTGCTTTGTAGTGAATGGTTGTGTCAACCAGCAAATCTCCCCAGCTAGTTACAGTGTGCACCAGTTACTTACAGTGTGCAATGGGCTGAAAAGCAAGCTGCAAAGGCCAGATAACCTGGTCAGGACAATGTATATTGGAAAATCACATGGGCAATGGGAAACGAACAGTGCTCTCGTGAAACCACAGTGCATGCATGTGTTTTTTATTTTATGCTTTTAGAGTTGTTGTTAGAATTGATTTTGGTTTTTTAGTATTAAAGTTAATATTATGGTTTTTTAATATTATAAAGGGTTGCAGATTCAGTTGGAATTTTGAACAATGGTACAGGGCATATAAGTCCTTTACTTATAAATCAGTGCAAATCCTTCCATTTTGGCGAGATGGTCTAAACAGTACAATCCATGCAAAATCCACGCAAATCATCGCTTTTCCATCGTCTCTTATCAGTAGAACCAAATACGATTTCGACTGCATTCATCGCTCGCTAATTCGCTTGAATAGTACAATTTGTTCAAACGAACACACGCTTAAAGCTATGTAAGTTCGAGTTCAAAGGTATAGAGAGAGTATAAGGAAAAGGATAAAATAGAAAGAAAAATGAGAAAAAAAAACAATATTAACCATTCATTTAAAAATAATCCATGGTTTTAAATTAATAGTTATAAGGTCGCTTTCTTTATAGTTTTCAAGATTATTTTTTTTCAAAAAAGAAGATAATCTTATTTGAACTAGGAATTAAATATTGTCCCAGATCTCATGAGGGAATTTAGGCCCACAATAAAGAATAAAGTTAACACACTCCCAGTAAGCTTAAGGATTGGTTTCTAAAGTCAACCCAATACTGAGGCCATAAATCTTTTTGACCCTACATTCAATTTCTTCTACTTACAAAACATTTATCATTACTTAATAATTCAAGTATAAACATATCTATATTATATTAAATATAAATATATAAAAAATTTGTAAATTATTCTTTCATAAAAAATTGACTCTGATTACGTTTATAAAGTCTCTAATTTCCACATTCATAACTTTGCACTACAAATTCTATTCTGAGTTGATAAAAATATCCGTAATTGATTATTCAAATCTTGGCTATTCATATCTGTAATATAATCCACCTAGTTCCTGTTGCATCTTTTTGTCAGAAACAGCACCAGACTTCTCAAAATAACAGAAATGGTAATAATTGGGTGATACATACAAAATAAAATTTAAAATAAAAAAAAAATCACTCATTATTTGTCCATCATTAGATTTATTATGAATTTGTGCTAAAAGTGTCCACATACAATTCAATGGCTCCGCACATTTGTCGTCAGATTTTGTCTCCTTAAGTGTCGTTTCTTCATCATTGCCTTGAAATTTGCATAGCTAACAAGTCTGTCAAGTTTGCAGAGAAATTTTCAAACTTCTCACTTTCTTCAATCCCTTATCACAAAACTTTTCCATCTTCCAAGTTTCTTACTTTCACATCCACAAGAGAACAACAAGAGAGAGACAGAGAGGGAGAAAGATAAAATCAAAAACCCTCTTTCAAGCCATGTCACAGATCATGTTTATGGAACAGGTAGCCAAAAAAATAAGAGATAAGATATATACCGAGTTATCAGAATCTTATATACATAATTCATCTGTATAACACGTTTCTGATTCCAAAAATCAGTTCAAGAATAACTTTACTGAAACAGGAAGCAGATTCTCTCATCTTTAGTAAAAGTGTTCATTCTCATTATAAATTTGATGAACATACAAAATTGTACTATAATTTTTCTTCTTCCGTTTCCCAGAATTTGATCGTAGTGCATGAATAATGCTTGACCAACCACATCTTTATTTCCTATTGACATTTTAAAATGATTCAAGCAGAGGATGATGGAGCAGAGCAGTGGCTGATCATGGTTTAGCCTTTTGATAATCTTTCTTTTCCCTTTATCTTCGCTCTTCTCTTTGATTTTTAATTTCCAAATGCAACCCTTTTGCAGCATCCTTAATTCATCCTCTCTGCAATGAGCAAAGTGACAAAAATGCTTGTTAGATCCAAAAAAATTGAACAGAACGTTATCAAGTTTTTGACAAATCACAACCTCATTTGTCTGCAATTTCTTGCAGTGTCAAATACTGCAAAGAGATCAAAACCGTTTAAAACCTTGAACACAACACATGGTTAATGATATTCAAATGGAACTTGAACATACCAATGGATCTTTTGCAATGAAGAACTGCTTCATAAATTGAACTTTCTGAATCACAGGACTTTCGCCAGTCGTCAGCAGAATAAGCTACACTAATCCGTGGGGATGTTTCAGAGTAGCATCCCCTATTCTTTGCTGACTCAGTTCTTTTAATAACAGATTCAGATTTTGAACCTGATTTGGCACTCCTCAATCTTCTACACAAGGGCCTCAAGAAGTTTAGGTACTTCTGAAATATTCTCCTTGACAATGTTCTGCACCTTTTCAATGAAGGGCATCTAGAATGAGCATTAGGAACCACAATTTTTGGCACATGTGATGAGGAAGGTAGACTTGGATTGGAATCTGAGGCCTCATATGCTTCCATTTTCAAAGACTCAACAAAAAGGGGCATGAGATAACCATTGGAAAAGAGGTCATCAGCATCAACAAGAGTGAGAGGGGACTGTGAAGTGGGGAAGTCAAATTTGAAATCTTGAGAGTTTCTGAAGAACCTTTTAGAAGGTGGCATTCTTGGGTCCATTTCAATGAAGGAAGCTTCATCAGAAGCATCAAGGGAAGCTCTGAGGGAGCCTTCAAGGCTTTCTATGGATGGCTTCAGGTTCACCAACCAACTGTAAGAAAAACTTTCAATAGAAAGAGGATGAGAAGTTTCCATGGTTTCAACTTTGAATGTGTTCTTCAAACAATTCACAATCTGGACAGTGTACAGAAAATCCTTAAGCCTCTCCTCTTACTTAATCTTATGCAGCATATCTTTTAACTTCTGTGATATATATAGATATATATTTATATTTATATATATATATATATCATCTCTCTCCAACAATTGAGAAAATGGCTGTCTGGCAAGAGACAATGAAATTTAATAATTGGAATTAAAAAAAGAAAAGAAAAACACAAAAGTGAGGCCCACCAGACCCATAATGTCTTGTTGCATCAGTAGTTAACCTCACCCTTCCTTTTTAATCATTTGCTACTTTAAAAATTTTACAAAGGGTGTTGGACGGTTTTAGTTTCTAGAACTTGGGACTGGTTTATCATACAAAATTATATTTAATGAAAAGCATGAAGAGGTTCACGAATCATGCATGTTATTTAGAAGAATAGAACTAGTTTTGTGCTTTAGAATGTGTAGCCCCCCCAGAGGTTTTTGCTGAGTAAAATCAAAAAGCAAGCAGAGGGAATCTTTGTAACCAGACATGTTGAATAAGGAAAAGAATAGTTAGCTGAAATCCTTGGGGAAGTTATGTCAGAAACCAAATTCATGAAACAAGAGGGACCATGTTGTTGATTTTTGCATTGTCTCATTGTGATGTGTTCATTTATAGATGGATGGATATGAACATATGTTTTGATCAGTTGGATGATGATGATGATCACATACCAACTGCTGCAACATAAGGTTGAAGAGAAGTGATAAAATATGGGATGGTAGCATATTGATTACGTGCATGAAACCTTGTAGACAAAATAATTGTTTCATGGAAGAAGCAAGGAAAAAGAGGTGTTCCATGTGTGTGTGTATTTTTTTATGGGTGAGATTAGAGTCTTAATCAAGACATTGAAGAATTTATGCCATAAGTAAGCTCCGTCGTGAAAATATTCCGTAGGCAAATCTATGGCTAGTGGGGCAAAATGTCTCCAAACTATAAACCAAACCGTTCAAACAAAAGTTTTCATTATTAAGCCTCCGTTTCTGTCACACACACCAAACGTGGTTTGGTGAACGTTAAAATCTCACTGCCGTTAAATCTTTCTTGCAAATTCTCTCACTCTAAATCCTACTTATTTCGTTTTCAAGTACCAATTATTTTCGGGGTTTTTAACAAATTTGGGTAATTTAAAAAATATATAAAATAGAAAGTAGAATTTAAAAAAAAAAAATAAGTTGTGCTTCAAATATATGTTTTGAAATTCGAATTTATAATTTATTTTTTAGGAATTTCAAATGAAAAAAAAATAATCATATTTTTAAACATGAATATTATGTACTTCGTTTTTAATTCATGTTACTAAAAATAATTTCCTAATTTTTAATTTGTTAAAAAATGGGTTTATATGCTGTTTTTTTAGTAATTTGTGTTTTATGAACTCGAATTCCATGTATATATTTAAAAAGAAAAAAGTAAAAGTGGTGTTTTCATTTACAATTTCAAGAACGAAAGTTAAAAGATGGTTACGTTTTTGAAAAAAGAAAATATACAAGTTCCTTTAATTAAAACCCCAATTGCAGAGGAAAATTTAGTATTTTATTAAAGGAAAATTAATTTGGTCCCTAAAGTTGAATTTAATGCAACACATGGATAATAAAGTGGCATATATTCGATCTTCTGAAAACAAAAAAAAGGTGGGCATTCATTAATCACAGAATGTGATATTAATTCAGCCCAAAACTTGATAACTACTTCCCATACAGAACACTTCCGACTATTTTATTTTAGTTAAAATTCATAAATACTTCTATTTTCAATATTATATATATTTACATATATTAAAAATTGATAACTCTTTCTAGAAATTCAATAGAAAACTCAACATATCAATTCAATTTATATAAAAGATTAATATTACTTTCAACTCAAAATTTTAAAACAGTAAATTTATTAATTTTTTTCTTTACATGTTGAGATTTCTTAATTTTATTGAATAGGAGTTAGATTTATACTTATGTTTTGGATAAAAACATCTTTTGTATAGTTTTTCTAACAAAAAGCAGAGAAATATGAATTAGAAAGGAGCTGCAAAATTGTATAGTACTTACAATTTACAGCATAAAAACAAATGTAAAAAGGGACAATAAGTATGTTGAGATCTCACGCGCAGAAATGGATAAATTATATGATACCATTACCACTAGACTCCTTCAGACAGACACACGTAGCTGTATTCTTGTCCTTCAATCACTTCAGCACAACTCTCAAATATGAACTAAATAAAAATATCTTCATTTTCATGGCATGGAAATTTCAGGCTTTATCATCCACTACAACCCATGTGTGGTGTTGCATACAAATCTTCTCTAGCATAAAACATTCATCATCAAATTCTGTCCTTTTCATCGAGAAATTAGCTAATAACACACCACAACCAATTAACTAAAAATACTAATGTAATGTCTAAAATTCCATACTAGAATCTGCATATCTAGCAGAAGAAAAATCAATGTTCCAAACAGATACCGATACTTCATAAGATTAGTCTGTAGTTCTAAAGCAGATCATGCCTGAATTATGAGCTGTATTATAAAAACATTTGTTAAAAGATATCAATCTTTCAAACATATTAGTTTTTCAGATAGATTAGCATGTAAATTTAAAGCAAGTCATATCTTAATTTATAGAAAGAAAATTAAAAACAGATAGTTAGGAATTTGATTTAAGTGTGTATAAAAGAAATTGATAAGAGTTATTAATCTTTCAAGCAAATCAGTTTATGAAGAAATTAGCACTAAACTTTAAAGTAGGTGACAGTCCAATTAAAAAAGAAAGTAATTTATTGAAAAATTGAAAATAGGAGGAGACAAGGGTCCCAAGGGATGTCGGATAAAGAGGTAGACATCAACAAAGGTTTTCGGGACAAAAGCCACTGAGGAAGGATTACAGAGTGACTTGAAACCAATTGGTCCCCTTCCATTGTCCCCATTGAGGACAATGAGTATTGGCTGCTAAATCCATCACTCATTAATGCAGTCTAATTCTGAAAAGACGTTACACCATTCATGCAAGTACAAAGGAACCTAAGTACGACAGAAAATTTAACTGCAAGAATATAGTTAGGGATAAACTTCAAATGGAGAAGAGAATCAAGCCAGCTAGCAGACCTTGAACTGTTTGTCAACAAGTATCCCCTCTATGGGGCCAGAGCAATGACATTCCCTATATTATATATGCCTTTGTACTGCTAAATGAAGCCACAAATTTTAGTTTCAGAAATATCCTTAACCGTTTACACTATACCACTTCTTTTTTCTTTTCTTTCTTAAAATTATGTCAACCACAGGAGTTTAAATTTCCAACCAAACCAGCTTCAGTGAGAGTTCCTAGGAAATTTCATGTGACATTCTCTACCAGGTACAAATTATGAATGCTGTTCTGGTATTGTACCAGCCAAGCTAACCTTTTTGGAAATATTACCCTGATGCCAGAAATAGTTATACTGACAAGAGTTATGCAACCAAATCTTTTTTCCTTCCTTTTATTGTTTGGTCAAGTAGTGGGGAATGGAAATTCTTTAACTTTCTTGGTAAATATGTAAGCTTTTACTAATCATGGTCAAAGCAGGCTGAGAAGCAGAGATGATGCCAGCATGAAAAGAAAGTAGTCAAGTATCATTGCATGAGATCTAGAAAAACATAACCAAAAGCATTTAACATGTATCCAACAACATTGGTGGCAACAGGTTCTTAACCATATGCAGACAGATCCATCAATGTGCTAAGAAATACAAGATGTGGCATCCACTGCCTTATAGAATGTATCAAGGGAAAAAGAAATCTAACAAGGCACAGCATAGCAAAGACAAGTACTTAGTTCAAGGAAAAAAGAACCACATAAGCCAGTTGCTTCCCTTACGGTGACACAAACTGAGAGAACCACAGAATATACCTACAGAGGGACGTTAGCAGGGTCTTGTGCCGCAACTGGTTGCTCTGCAATTAAGATGGTAACAGGGTAGTTGGGTGAAGAAGCAAAATATTTAGGTTCACTGCTGATTGCTAGTTGTAGAGGGAAACATGAAGCAGCCTAAACTGACATCAAGTTTAAATATTTAGGTTCACTGCTGACTGTTAATTGTAGAATGAAATACAACATTCAGATGAAATAAATTTTTGCCAATCTTAGAAGCGAGAAGAAGTACCTGATATATCCAAACTGAATTTCAAAGCTGGGAATAACCAAGGGAAACTAACATATAAATTATCTTGTATACTATAACATAATATTTTATTAACTTCATGAACTCACATTTCAAACATATCAATCTATATAGTATAGAGGTATTTTCAAAGATATCACAACTAGCCAAAGTTCATTAAATGCATGAAACGGATTTATTTCGTACTCTCCAAAATCTAAGCATATATTCCATGCCTAGCTGTATCTGACTCTAAATGATAAAAGGGACATACTTGACGTTAACAATTATCTTTGTTATCCAAAGTTCTACACGCAGAAATGTATCAGTAATCTGGACCATAAATAAGTAAATATAATTTCACTACCCATGAGGCTCCTATATATTAAACCTAACATAGTTCAAAGACAAAAAGCTAATGACTCAATTTATGATACACTTTGTATTGGAGCTAATTTTATTCCCAAAAACAAAACCTATACACATCACTAAAAGTCCACGACATGGTGGTACTGATTTTTACCAACTACTCATTGAGCAAGGAAAAAGCTACCTGCCAAATGCTAATAGCTTATCATGCTTACTGATGAGGCGCAGAACCTAAGGTGCGAGATTGATGCTTTGACTGAAATTCAAATTTCGTTGTAGTCACCAATTCTTAAACATCACGTATCTTAGAATTTGAGTTTAAGATCTAGCTTAAACCTAAAAAAACTAGCTTAGAAGATGAGGACTATCTTCTAAGTCTTGTGAGCCCTCTAAGGCCATATAACAGCATTTGCCACCAACTGAACAAAATGATTGATTTAAAGACTTAAAAACTGTGAGCCAATAAGAGACAAATTAAGGATCATTGTGCCATGGGTTGCTATTTGAGCAAAGGATAAGAATCCAAAATTTTAGGACAAAGCAACAGGGAAAATAACGCTTCCTGCTAAATCACTTTCTCACATGACTGAATCATGGAATGGAATTAGAACAAAAAGTAAGCTTATGTATGCAAAAAATCATATGAAAACACCCACAAAAAATAACTTAACATTGAAATATCATCTAAATATTCAACGAATAAAATCAAAAACCATTTCATTATATTTAATTTTCATTCTGTTCATCTGGTGATTATATTTCGTTTGTTTATTATTTTTATATAATTAAATACTAAAATCAGATGATCACTAATTTAAAGCAGATTCCAGACATCATGATAAAGAATCATAAATTAATTTTTAAAATAGTTCCAGTTCAGTGTGCAGCCATTCATCACCAAGCATAATACAAGAGACTGAGACTAACGTTCCTTGAATAATCACCAACATCATAAAACAGAGATTTAGAAATGACTCCAATTAATTAAGCAGAAAAAACATCCAGGAAAATATAGCAATTTAACATCAAGACATCATCGATTATGCTAGAAAATGTGCTTGTACTTTAAATCTTCTATAAAAAAAGAACACGAAATAAACAGAAAATTTGAGTCAACCATAAGAAACAAAGCATTTCAAATAATCATGTCAGTTTCATCGTCATTTGTTATTTGAAACACAGACAGTTACCAGTGACTCAAACAATCCCTCAAAGTAATGAATCAGACCTAAAGTACACAAAAGAAAAGGAATATTTATGTAGTCACCATTATAAAAAACAATCTTACAATATATATGGCTTTTAATGGAAACTAGCGTGGCAGTAAGCCATTACATATTTAGACAGTCCATCTTCTCTATGATGTTTAATAATAAAATGAAATAAATATTAGCTGGTTGTGTTGTCATCCAAAACTGAATAACTTTATGTGTAATATGAATGCAACTCCACAAGTTTTACTTTTGCATTAAGCCTCTTTCAATCACTTCATGAAGAAGTTTCTCTGCGTTATCATTCCCAATTTTTTCAAGGAGCGCATGGATAATAATATCAAAAGTTGCAGCAATAGGATGCAACCCTGGTCTTTGTCTTTCATTTCTAGATTTAAAGATCAATGCTTCGCCAAACAATCCCCGTATATAAAGCCCATGAATCATAACATCATGCATGCAGACACTTAGTTGCTGTCCTTTAGTCAATAGATCCTGAAAAACCACCTTTTGCATAAAATCTAACTCCTTTCCACAGTCCATCGATACGTAATGTGTAAGAGTGCTTGATAGGTTCGTAGTGGATTGAATTCCTAGGTCTCTGCTTTTCCTGAATAATCCAATAGCTTTGTCTAAATTATATATAAAACATATAATATAGAATTGAAGATCATTATATCGGCAGATCAACCTCTATCATGCTCATCAATAAGCCTCCAAACAAGGGATGTTGTATTAGATTTTCACAAACCATGGGCACTGTAAGTTACTATATCAGGAATCATACTATTGTGATGCATTTCCCCAAAGAGATTGATGGCCTCATCCACCATTTTAATCTTACATAATCAATGGACCATTGTATGATAGCTGCGGACATTAGGAGTCACCCCTATTCGAGCCATAGTGCTGAAACAAGCTTTTCACAGTTCACATCATTAACAAACCAAGAACCATCCACTAAAGAACTGTAAGTAACAACGTCTGGTTTTACACCTGGTTTCATCATCATACCCGAGACACTTTCAGCTTCTTTCACCCTTTCTTTCATACATAATGCATCAACCCATGTATTGAAGGTATGACTATCAGGCTTGATGTTTTCCACCACCGTTTCATTAAGAAACCAATTGCTTCCTCTGACCCACAATGAAAAAGCCATAAAGTAGTGTTTTGTAAGTCACGATATCACAAAAAATATTCTATTGACGACCATTTCAGTAAGGGTGGACATGTATTGGATTTTTCGATATTCAGTCTAGATTCAATCTAGATCCAATAAAATGGATTGGATTGATAATTCAAATCTAGTTGATCTAGTTAAAATGGATCTGGATTAAAATCCAATTTGGATTAACTACTAAATTTGGATTCTTTATAATCCAATTTAAATTGGAAACAAACTAGACTGAATCCACTTTCTCAAATGATATTAAATTAAATAGATTGATCTAATATAAATCACTATTATTAGGTCCATTAGATATGAGTCGACATAACTCAGCTCGACCGACTTAAGTCAACTCAGTTCGACCGACTTTAGCCAACTTAGCTCAATCCTTCGACTTAGACCGATTCGGTTCGACCTTATATCTTTAGTTGATTCAGCTTGATTTTTAACTAGGATTGAATAAGGCTAACCTTTGACCGGGTTAACTTAGACAAACCTCCGGCTAAGACTGACTTAAGGCCGACTTTTAACTATTGCAAACTCGGTGGACCTTCGATCAGGCCGACTTGGTCAACCTTCGAAGGGGCAGACTTGACCTAGCCAACTCGACCGATTCTAAGCAAGGTCGATTATTCAAATTTCGATCAACTTTTGTCTCAGGCCAACTTAGCCACCCTTCCCTTAACACCAACTTGGTCGAGGCTTACTCGAACTAAATTTTGACTGCAGTTAATGGAAGCTAACCTTGGTTGGGAATAACTCGGGCTAGCATGTGATAGGCATATACTCAATCGATCTTCAACCGGGATTGAATAGGTTGACCTTCGGCCTTGGCCAACTCAACTAGGGCCAGATGAACCTTTGACATGGCCAATGCAGGCTATCCTTTAGAGACCGACTTAGGTCAACCTTTGACCTAGGCTAATTTAGGCTGATGTTGGACAAGGATTAACTAGGGCTGATCTTTAGACGGGATCGACTCAAGCCGATCTTTGGTTGGGTGGGATCGAGTCAATCTTCAATTTAGACCAACTCGTGTTAATTCAACTAACCTTCGGTAGGGTCTGACTCTTCTCGACCTTCAACCTAATCCTCATCCGCCTTAGTTCGACTTAAACGTATCTTGATTTTGGATTTTCAAAATCCAAAATATTCAATCTAAATACAATCCAAATACAATATGGATTGATATTTATCTTTTCAAAATCAAAATATATCCAATCCAAATCCAAGGATTGGATTTAAAATCCAAAAATATGGATCTGGATATATCCATTTAAATGGATATAAAACAATATGGATTTAGAGTATCATAGATTAAAACTTAAAATTTGAATCTTTTGCCTGCCCTTACATTTCAGAATACAATTCACTTGCATAAGTCACAAGTTTGTACTTGCAAAGCCTATCAATGTTTTGTTGCTCATCTAAAATCCTCTGGCTATCACCCTGTCATGAAAGTGCTACGCTGTCTTCACCTCTCTATTTTGAGTGAGACCCCTCATAATTGTAATCAAGATTATGGTATTTGGCTGATAACCCATCTTGAGAATCTTGCCACACGCAGAAAAAGCGGAACTCATTCCTCTTAGTTGGCAGAAACAGTGACCAAGATGCTCAAAGTAACAAGCGTTGGCATGATTCCTGTGAGTTCCAATTGTTTAGAAAGGGAAATAGCAGTGGGGATAGTGCTTCTTCAACTTCACATGGGATCCTCAAATCTCGTTAAATTCGATAATGGGTGGGACAATATTCATATGAAGAGAGCGGTTAAATAAAGCAACACCATCATCAGCAATGTGAATGAATAAGGGCTGAGACTAAGGATTAACAAAAAAGGAAGAAACTTTGGCAAGTAAACAGAAGTAGAGATAACAAACCTTAACCTTGACAATGACAATGACATTGTGGGTTTGCTCAGGTACGAGGTGAGGTGTGTCTCCAATGATGCTTCATGTCTGCGGGTTCTCTTTGCTCTTCCAATTGGACAAAATCACCAACGATAAATTGATTGTGGAATCCACAAATTCAGCCGTTGGATATAATAAGATTATGAAACTGATTTTTTCTAACAACTTTTTTTATTTTTTACAACTTTTTTATATAACTCTTGCATTGTAGTTTATAATTGGTCTCTTCCAAATATTTTTTTTTAAATAAATTTAAACATACTAATAAAATAATAAAATTTGTTAATATATTATGCTCCTAAGATTATATCAGAAGTTGATTCACGCATACTTATGTTTCACAATTTGTTTTTCCTGTTTTATCAATTTTAATTTGGTAAATTGTATTAAGGTTTTAAAAGTAAATGTCACGGAGAAGCTTTTATTTATGAACATACTTATCTACACACAAAGATATTATTAAAGAGAAGAATTCAAAACAATCTGAAAGCTAGATATTGACAGAGTATAACAATATATTAATGACAATATTTTGAATAAGAAATTATGAATTATTCGTCAACATTTAAAATATTAAGACGACATGGAAATGAAATCGTGTTTGATGTGTTATGTTGAAAATTAATAATTTTTCGTTTTATATATATATATATATATATATATATATATATATATATATATATATATATATATATATATATATATATAATGGAATTACATTATGGGAAGATGCACGAAATTGGTTTATACTAAGTTTTTTGTGAAAGTTTTCAAATATAAGTGAGTTACAAACGGAATGATCGAAATTGGTTCACTTTTAAAATATAGGATATTAGAAGGTACCCACTAGTGTAAAAACAGCGTATAACACGCTTAATGTTTAACCATTCAATAACTAACGTTAAAATTGACTAATAGCATTTTTGTAAATAAATGTAATTATGAAACGTTATTTAGAATTGTAATTCTGACATAAAAGGATATAAAATATCGAATGCCCTAGTGATAAACGTCACAAATTTGAACGGGAGATTTAAAATTCATTCACTTTATCTTAGTGCACGAGACCCTCTTCTCTACTTAAACTTTTGTCGAACGAAGTTTGACAACCATCACATGTAATCTTTCTTTCATTTGATACAAATGCATGTTAATTAACTACTTTAGGTATGATTTTCGTTTGTTTTGACCGATTATTTTCATATTCTTGTCCTTCATAGGTGCATTATGCTTTCTCTCTCACTTGTGGGAACACTTTATTTCGATGAACCAAGGTTAGTTTTCGTTTTCGTTTTGCAGAACTTATTTGTTGAACTTGTTTGTTGATTGATTGAATTTGTTTGTTGTTGTTGTTTGATTGAACTTGTTTGTTGTTTGTTGTTTGTCGTTGATAATATATTACACGTTCATAGTTCATGCTTTCCAAAATACCAAAAACTGAAATTTGTTGTTTTTCTGCTTTTCAGGTCTCGTAGAGTTGTAAAAAAAGATCACAATTAATTAAAAATAATAAAAAAATTGATTAACGTCGTATATTAATAAAATTCGACAAAAATTCAACATCAATTTTATGTCTCCAGATATGACGTCTTTCTCGAATTCGACGTAAAAGGTCCAAAATATTCGACGTTGTATGTTGTTTTTGTACTAGGATACCAAGTTGGTCTTACATGTCAAAAAAATTGATTTTTGCTCCTTGTTAAAAAAAAAAAGACTACAACCATAAATATTAATATTATAATCTTGATTTGGGAAATATAATGTATGATCATTTGTTCAACTATAAATCCTACCATCTTCATCAAAGAATATATTGAATAAGAAAAAGGTTTTTTAACAACTTTTTTTGACAACTTTTTTACAACCGCTTAGTGGTAGCTCGGGATTGATCCATTTCAAATATACAAACCAATAAAATACTGACACATAATCTATTATTAAAAAAAGTTGTTAACGTATCATGGTCCTATTGAATATTAACAAGCTCACCATAATATATATCCTTAAAGATGTCAAAGTTACTCTTGTCGAGAGATATCTAGTAAAAGAAGGCTATCTGACAAAGAACTTTGTTAAATTCAGCCTAATGCTTGTTGAACACCTCACCATGGACCTCCTTTAGCTGGGTGACCAAGACGCCTTTTTGAGCAATCAGCTCTTCCACGACCATTTTCAACTTTTGACAATCTAAGCTTAGATCATCATTATTCCTTTGCAGTTCATGGTCGCAATCAATGATACTCTTCACAGTCGTGCAAGCATCTTCAGTTGAAGGACGGCTTGGTCTTGGTTCTTCTGGCACTTTGCATGAATCATGATTGCTTCCTTCAGTTACGCCCTAAGCTCGAGGTTAACCTTGTACACGCCGTCTATCTCTGACCGCACAGTGGCTAGTTCCTTCGCATGTTCGACATCCCCCTCGGGCATGTTAGATGCTTGGAGATTTAGGAAGGTGTCATGGGCGTTGAACTCGAAGGCCACATCCAACAATTCTTGCTTACAAAGTGCATCCACTAGAGCCTTCTCGTCTAGGGAAGGATGATAGGAAGGCCTAGTGCTCAGTTAGAACCCGATGCTAAAAGCACCCCTAGTCAAGGCTCGCACAATACCGCCTTCCTTATCACTTCTTTTGTTTAAGGAGGTGAACCTCTTCCCTTACATGAAGCTCTTTACTTCCCCTTCTCTGCTTGTTGGCAAAAGGGAACACTAGATAAGGGTTTCGATTGAGAAGCTATTGCAGCCAGTGTTGGAGGAGGTCGCGTCGATTACCTCTCCAAAGTAGCATTGGGACTCAGGCAGCTAAATGTCTCTAACCATCCGACACCACGCTGCGAAATGAGCTTTGTGAAGAGACTCTTCTTTGGATAAAGGGAAGCCATTAGATCAGAAAAAAAAAATCAGTCAAGTTAACCTTGATCAATCAATAAACTAAAGAGGAAATCATCTTACCAAACACCTCACTATAGAGGTTGTTAGGTCTAAGGCAATTGATAAGACTCAAGAAGAGAGGCGGTGAGGTAGCTCGCCTATTGTTTGTACCGCTTCCACTTCTTTGGGTGTGATTATGGTCTTGTGCCATGAAGATACCATTTTAGGATTCTCGGTACAGTAGAAAGGAAATTCGGACTGATTTGGTCTTGTTAAAAATTTAGGCTGACCAGCCTCCAATATTCCTACCTTGAAATACGTGGTTTTGAATCCCTTAAAGAAGGCGACATACGAGATGAATAACCATCTCCCTTCTTAGAAATGAGAGAAACGCAACCCTACGTTCGAGCGAGTGAGAAAGTAATGTAGAATATATGAAGGGAGTAAGTGTAAGACCAAGTGCCAGACATAACACCTCAAACACCTACATGAACATCCACCCATTCCGGTTCAATTAGATATATGTAGTGGATAAGTGCTAGTTTAAGCTCCCTCAACACGCCTATCTAAAATTCATTAAAAGGAAGTTGAACAAATAAATCCTTGAATAAGTAAGCATGCTTGAAGAAGAGAAGAAATTTCTTGGAGCACTCCCCTTCTCATGAAATATCATTTTATTCCTCTTGCAGATAATAAGGTTAAAATGCAGGGTGCTCTTAAGAGACTCTACAAAGGCCTTTCGCTCGACCGTTGGTGAGGAGCCCAAAAGAACCATGGTCAAGACTAGATAGTCGACGAATCAATTGATCGGTCATTTGGCAAGTTAATTAACCAATGTTAAGCTTGTTTAGAAGTTAGGTGCGATTACCCACACTTGGACCGTAATTAGGTAGTTACTAATAAAAAATCCTCCCCCGAAATCTATAAATACAAAATTGAGGTATAAATATAGTTGATTTTTGTATTTATTGTGTTATTAATACTTGAGTTGTCGAATGTAACATCCCAATAATTTGATGAAATATATAGGATGATTGGCATCATAATATGACAAAACAGTTTAAGGATGTAATTAAAGTTAAGCTTTTTACAGTCATCCAGAATTGACTAGAAATTTAAACTTTACAAGCTTTAGAGTATTTCAAAATACCTAACCAACTAGAGGTTGAAGGAGACCTAAACAGTGTTTCCACAATACAGATCATGAAAACTGGTAGAGGTCCTAAGAACTGGGAGTTGCGTCTTCTTCGTTCTCCAATGCTCACTCCAAGGGTACATCATCAACTACTGCTCACATCCAAAGGATTGGATGATCATCGCAAGGGGGAAGGCAAGCACGTACAACAAACAAATGTAAGGGTAAGTTAGGTATAAAAAGCATGTTATCAATCAAGTATTTCAAGCATCCAAGGACCATAAACAATACAGACTATGACCAAATGTATTTTATTGATACCAATGACCGACCACATGATTTGACCATCCGGACTAGTATGAAATGTCGAGTTTCAGGGGTTTGTGCACTTGTGGTGGCCCTTTTGCTTTGCAAAGCCATTGCCGAGGGGTTTCACCCGACCACACACAAGGTTAGTCCGTTACAGCGGTATAGGCCTACAGTGAAAGTGCCTATCCTAGGACCTCCTGTTATTCTCACCACATGACTCATCACTCTCTACTTGAGCTTGGATGATCATTAGGATGTCAGGATAAACCCCATCGGGAACTCCGGCCATTCATACGGTCAATCACAACAATGTACAGGGCATAGTCATGTAACCTCCCTTGAGGATCATGGAATTACATCCAATAACCATACTTTTCACTTTTACATTGAATACAACATATATATGATAGTAATTACACTTCAAAAGACCACAAACAACCCAACAAGTCATCAAAAATTGTATCAAATCATTCCATGTACACTGCGAGTCAATAATAGTCCAAAAAGGACCACTAAACAACACAAAACCCAGTGAACTCATACCTAGACAAGGAAAATGACTTTGAAACAATCACCAACAGTTCCAGAAGGGTAAAAAAACCCCATAAAAACCCAAAGAATGTCCAGAAATGATACCCGGGACCCCAAGAACCACCCAAAATTGTCCAGGATGATTTCCTGACAACATTAATCGATTATTACATATGATAATCGATTATTTACGTGAACTTTGAAGAAAACATGACATTCTGACTAGAATAATCGATTATCAAGTAGGATAATCGATTATTCTTATCAGTTTTTGTAACCTGATTTTTCTGGTTTTAATGCATCTGGGACACTTTGATGAGTTTCTAACACTCCCAACTCGGTCTATATGATGAATAAAAGTTGCCTAATTGATTTGAACACCTCCTAACCTCATTATCTAGTGGTTATGCATTGATTTGTATTCAAAAACTTAACTTTCATTAACTTAAGGACTTTATTCTAGATTTACTTATTAGAAATTGTTTTTACTCATTTTGACACTCTTATCAAATCCTAATTTACCTACCTAAAGTATCTAAACAGACCAAAACCACCAAAAACACCAAACTCTAAATTTGACTACTTTAGTTCCTCTTTTAAGGCCTTAAAACTCAACTTTGCTCTAAATTTCTGAACTGATAACCTGTTTAGTAGAATTCCCTTTTTTTTTAACCAATCACTCAAATCAACATCAAGCGTTCTCTATATCAGCTCATAACACCATTTCACAATTTCCCTATTTGTTAGTCATATAGCAATCAGATTTACATACCCCAATTTCTAAATTTTCAGCATAACAATACTTATACCAAAACAGATTATACATGCATAATTTCATTTCTTCAAAACAACACTTTATTTCATAAAAAATCTAATTCAAAGAACAGGAATCAAGACCCAACTTCAAAATTTATGTATCCAGAAATACAATTCACACTATCATACCAGAAACATTCAGCTCAACTTGCGAAGTTTCAAACTTCTAGTTCACACAGTACAATTTCACAAAATCACTGCATGCATAGATTATTACACAACTCCAAACCAAGGTTCCCAATTCATACAACCCTCATTCCCAAAAATAAAAAAAATACCCTAGCTTCCCTTACCTTTAAACTTCACTGTTCAACACACTGAATGATCTAACTGCACCTTTTCCCTCAAGAGGCTCTAAGATCACCTACAAGTCAAAAATTTGGAAAAGGGAGACAGGTTTTAGGACCTAATAATAGGTGAGATTCGAGGAAAACACATGCAAACCCAAATGCAAGCAAATTGGCTGCTTGATTATAGCTTCCAAATGCACAGAAAAGGGAAAACACTCACCAGTGGAGAAATTGGAAAATTGATCGGATAGACACAAAGCTTTCTGTTCCGCGATCACTAGGGCACTACCAAAGCTTGAGTTCTCTGATTCAACGAAGGATGGATTTAGAGAGAAGATGGAGAAAGTGGAAGAGTAGAATGTTAGAGAAAGGAGCGTTCTTAGGAAATGAACTAGATATGCTCAAATTAACTTCTATTTTAATGACTAATATGCTTTTAAGTATAAAACTTGGTTTATTCCCTTAATACTCCCATTAGCCCCTTTTGATTTATTTTTAGGCTATTACATCAAATCTTTACTGACTTTAGCATAAAAGTGTCTTTTGTAAATAACCTCCAAGTTCCATAAATGAACAACTATACGAAGACTTGAATTGAAAAATATCATTTAAACCTTTTCTTGACTTACAGATATGAGACGATTAATCTTAACTCCAAACTTAAAAGAAGAAAGATATACATGTGTGTAAGAGAGAGCAAGAAAGTAATCGTTTATTTTTGTAAATTTTCTATAATTTATATGTACATTATTACTAACATTTATTACTTTTATTTGTTAACAAGAAAACACTTGATGATCAAGATATTCGTATGATCATTCGTTCAACTATAAATCCTACCATCTTCATTAGGAATATATTGAATATTAAATATCTCACCACGATATATATCCTTGAATATGTCAAAGTTACTCTTGTCAAAAGGGATCATGTAAAAGAAGGCAATCTGACGAAGAGCTTTGTCAAATTCGACATGATGCTTGTTGAACACCTCACTATGGACCTCCTCTAGTTGGGTGAACAAGACGCCCTTTTGTTGAGTTAGTTCAACTTCTGAGTAATCAGCTCTTCCATGGCCATTTTCAACTTTTAAAAATCTAAGCTTAGATCATCATTCTTCCTTTGTAGTTCATGGTCGCAATCAATGGCACTCTTCACATTCGTGTAGGCATCTTTCAGTTGAAGGGTTGTTTGATCTTGGTTTGTCTAGCACTTTGCATGAATCACGATTAATTCCTTCAGTTACACCCTCAGCTCGAGGATAACCTTGTTCACGTCGTCTATCTTTGACCGCACAATGGTTAAATCCTTCGCGTGCTCAACATTCCCCTATGGCATGTTAGATGCTTAGAAGTTCAGGAGGGTGTCATGGGCATTGAACTCGAAGGCCATATCCAACAATTCTCGCTTAGAAAGCCCATTAACCAGAGCCTTCTCATCCAGGGCAAGACGATAGAAAGGCCTAGTGCCCAGTAAGAACCCGATGCTAAAAGCACCTCAGTTAAGGCTCGCGCAATACCACCTTCCTTACGACTTTTTTTATGTGAGGAGGTGAACCTCTTTCCTTACGTGAAGCTCTCTACTTCCCCTTCTCTGCTTGTTGGCGAAGGGGGACAACAGATAAGGGTTTCAATTGAGAAGCTGTTGCAGCTAGTGTTGGAGGAGGTCACGCCAATTGTCTCTCCAGAGTAGCATTGGGACTCAGGCAGCTAAATGCCTCTGCCCCTCCGGCGCCACGCTACGCAACGAGCTTCGACAAGAGACCCTTCTTTGGATTAAGTGAAGTCATCTTTTGGAAAAAGAATGTCTTAGTTTCAACACCAAGAGGGGGGATGGGTGAATTGGTGAGGTTCAAAATTCAAAGTCTTTTTCAAATCTTTTTCGCAAAGTGTAAACCTTTACAAAGTTTCTTGAATCGCAAATAATAAGAAGCTTAAATGCAACGGAAAAATAAAGTTGACTACGCAAAAAGTAAAGTCGACTTAAAGTAAAGAGTTCAAGGATAGAAAAAGCAAACACATAGTTTTTATATTGGTTCGGCCCAATGCACTATATTAGTCAAGGTTTTTACACAAGATTTCTATAGAGACCTTCACATCAAAAGTATAGACAATCTCTCTAACCCTCTAACTAAAAGTATAGGCAGCAACACAAAGATCTGCAACAAAATATCCCATCTTCTACAATCTTTAACTCACTTTGAACAATCCTCAAAGTGTACTGAACTCCACAAGTTCTCCTCCTGTAATCCCAACAGGGTCGTCCAATCTTCAATAGATTGACAAAAGTCTTGATCAATATGATTAACACTAGCAGTGCAGAATTTGATCAAGCAATAAGTGCAAATTTCTTCGTCCTAAAGAAACTCTTCAAAGAAAGATCTCCTTCATCTTCTTGATGAGTTCTTGGAGCGTTTTCACAAAGATCATTATCTGAAATAAAAGAATGAAATTGTTAGAATGACCAAAGTCTCTGTGAATTACAAAATCACGTCTATTTATAGTTTTCTATGAAATAGATGCTCCTGTAGTTGACTTTGCCACTAATGTAGTCGACTGTCACCAGATAGTTATAACAGTTGAAACAAATAGTAGCAATCAAACCAACCAAATTGGTTACTCATTAATTAATCAGAGCTCGCGTGCTCGACATCCCCCTTTGGCATGTTATTAGATGCTTGGAGGTTTAGAAGGGTGTCATGGGCGTTGAACTCGAAGGCCACATCCAGCAATTCTTTCTTAGAAAGCCCATCCACTAGAGCCTTCTCGTCTAGGGCAAGATGATAGGAAGGCCTAGTGCTCAGTTAGCACCCGATGCTAAAAGCACCCCTAGTCAAGGCTCGCGCAATACCGCCTTCCTTACGACTTCTTTTGTTTGAGGAGGTGAACCTTTTCCCTTACTTGAAGCTTTATACTTCCCCTTCTTTGCTTGTTAGCGAAGGGGGACACCAGATAAGGGTTTCGATTGAGAAGCTATTGTAGCTAGTGTTGGAGGAGGTCGCATCAATTACCTCTCTAGAGTAGCATTGGGACTCAGGCAGCTAAATGTCTCTAACCCTCCGGCACAATGCTGCGAAACGAGCTTTGATGAGAGACTCTTCTCTGGATTAAGGGAAGCCATTAGATCAAAAAGAAAAAAAAAGAAGTCAAGTTAACCTTGATCAATCAATAAAAAGAAGAGGAAAACATCTTACCAAACACCTCACTATAGAGGTTGTTAGGTCTAAGGCAATTGAAAAGACTCAGGAAGAGAGGCGGCAAGGTAGCTCGTCGATTGTTTGTACCGCTTCCACTTCTTTGGGTGTCATTATGGTCTTGTGCCATGAAGATACAATTTTAGGATTCTCGGTACAATAGAAAGGAAATTTGAGCTGATCAGTCTCGTTAAAAGATTTAGGCTGACCAACTTCCAATATTCCCACCTTGAAATACATGGTTTTAAATCCCTTAAAGCATACAAGATGAATAACCATCTCCCTTCTTAGAAATGAGAGAAACGCAACCCTGCGTTCGAGTGAGTGAGAAAGTAATGTAGAATATATGGAGGGAGTAAGTGTAAGACCAAGTGCCAAACATAACACCTCAAACGCCTACATGAACATCCACCCATTCTAGTTCAATTGGATATATGTAGTGGATAAGTGCTAGGTTAAGCTCCCTCAACACGCCCATCTAAAATTCGTTAAAAGGAAGTCGAACAAATAAATCCTTGAATAAGTACGCTTACATGAAGAAGAGAAGAAATTTCTCGGAGCACTCCCCTTCTCATGAAATATCATTTTATTCCTCTTTGCAAATAATAAGGTTAAAATGCAGGGCGCTCTTAAGAGACTCTACAAAGGCATTTTGTTTGACTGTTGGTGAGGAGCTCAGAAGAACCATGGTCAAGACTAGATAGTCGACGAATCAATTGACCGGTCATTTGCCAAGTTAATTAATCGATGTTAAACTTATTTAGAAGTTAGGTGCGATTATCCACACTTAGACCGTAATTAGGTAGTTACTAATAAAAAATCCACCCCCAAAATCTATAAATATAAAATTGAGGTATAAATGTAGTGGATTTTTGTATTTATTGTATTATTAATACTTGAGTTGTTGAATTTTACTGACTTTAACATAAAAGTGTCTTTTGTAAATAACCTCCAAGTTTCATAAATGAACAACTAAACGAAGACTTGAATTGAAAAATATCATTCAAACCTTTTCTGAACTTACAAATATTAGACGATTAATCTTAACTCCAAACTCAAAAGAAGAAGGATATACATGTGTGTAAGAGAGTGCAAGAAAGTAATGGTTTATTTTTGTAAATTTTCTATAATTTATATGTACATTATTACTAATATTTATTACTTTTATTTGTTAACAAGAAAACACTTGATGATCAATATATTCTTATGAATTTTCGGAATTTTCGGAAAGTACTATAATAAAAATTAAATTTAGCTAGGATTATATTTAATGCGGGATTTTAACGCCCACTAAGTAGGGTATTCGCTGTTTGACTTTTTCGAATAAAACCAGTAATAGATTACCCATGATTTTTGCTAAGTCCTAAAAAAGCAGAAATTATCTGCAGTTTTATGACCCCATTACTTAACGGATGTTTCGAAACCCGTTAATTTCTAACAGTTTCTAACATAAAATGTTAGCCAATATTTTTCAGCATTTTTTCTTCGGGTTTCAAATCCCAGTCACGTGTAAAATTAAAAATAACTAATCAACAAAGTTCAGCAAATTCATCTTTCATTGATATTTACAGTGTGGTGAAAACAAACACAATCTCGTTTCAAGTCACTTTTTTTTACGAAAAAATCCCTTAATTTTAATTATTTTTCTTACGTCTGATCAACTTTAATTTAAAAAAGATAAAAACAATTAATTAAAAATTAATCAAATTTAATTAAAGTTAAGTAATTTTTTCTAAAATATAGTTACTTATTTCTAATTCTTGATACCAATCTCTCTCTTTATATATAATATAAGTATAAATGTAAAATTGTATGTAATCAATAAGACTTCTATCTAATTTTTACAAGAATTCACATCACTTTTAATATAACATTTTAAGATAAAACTTAGAATAATAAATTTATAAGTCTTGAGAAAATCTTTTGATAAAAAACCATACAATGCTCATATTGAACTGATGATCAAATCTAATCATCAATTTTGATATTATTTATAAGCTATTTGAGAAAAGAATTTAATACAAAAACACAACACCAAACTCATCTCAGTTCAATTAAAAAAAAAAGATTAACACTACTTTAATCATAAAATCTAAGAACAATAAATTTTTTATCTTGATTCTCATATGTACTAAACTTTCTTATTTTTATTTTTATTTAATCGTAAACATAAACTCACAATTTCCACCAATTTTAAAGTTCAAGTAATAAAAATTCACCAATTCTCGTAAAATTGAACATGCATAATATTTAGCACGAATTCTTTTTGATATACACAATTTGAAATCAAAAATGGAAAATTATGAAAACGAGGTCGTCTACAATCCTATGTCTTTCACAAACACACTTTCATCAAAGGGAGTGAAAGTAATGGGATACAAACACAAACAATAACAATTTTTTATTACATTCATAACTGCAACGATGATGATATTTTGACAACTTTTTTGACAACGTATCATTATTTTATTGGTTTATTTGAATTTACATTTAAAAAAATATTTAAAACGGACCAATCATAAGCTATCACGTATGCGTTGTAAAAAAAATTATTTAAAAGTGTTATTAAAATAACTTTTTCCTAACTGCAATTACACTTTCAGACTTTTTCTTCTTCTTACATCAAATATTGAGAAAGATAGAATAAATCATGAATAAATGTTTTATTTCATTTTCCAAAACTATTTTCATTATAGCTCCCATGTCTTCTTTTAAGCGGCATTTCATCCTAAAGATGAAGAAGCTCATTCTTTAAACAAAATGTCTTTTGAAGTTCTCTCTAAGCATATAGAAACTGTTATCCTGATTCTTTGAGCCCAGTGAGACTTTCTCCATAACACCCAGAGCTATAAACCAACCAACCAAGATGCAAAATCAATTCTTTATTGGTCGTTCCTACAAACAAACCCAATATTCAGCATAATCTTATGTTTTGCGTGTTTTATGACAACAATCATCATTTACGTACATTGTTTCTCAAAAACCAACCCGTAAAATAGTATTCAACATATATGTATCACAAAATACTGCAGTTTTCTGTACAGGAAATGTTTTTTAGTTTAATAACCGATATAAACTAATAAACAAAAAACGAAGAAAATGAATATATGTAAAAAGTAGCAAAAGCTATGAATCTAATTACTCAAAAGACTATATATAATACCTTTGGTACTTCCTTAATTTGATTTTCAGATCTCATTAGTCTTGGAAAGGTTCATGTCTGCGTTTTCGTCTTCTTCATCTTTACCTATACTGTTGGCCATTGCCCAAACTCTAAATATTCAGATATACCTAGAAATATTTCTTCCGTGGTTGGTGATATTTGGTCACTTGGTTGAGACATCTCTATTATGAATATCCGCTTTATATAGATGCAGAAGAAGACATGAGTAGCTTTGTGAAAAGGATTGACATTATTTTTTTTTTCTTTTATTTGTTACTTAATTATGAATTTTTTATTTGATAATTAAACATGTTTTTAGTTTCTAAATTTTAAAATAAAGGATTAAATATGTTTTTCTCCTTTAACTTTTAGTGAAAATTGAAATTAATCTCTCTTTGAAACTTTGGAATAATTTAGTTCCTTATCTTTAGAACTGCATGAATTTAGTCTATTTAATCAAATTTTGTTAAGTTTATTCGACGTTTCAAATGCATTTCTCAATTAATATTGAAAAAAAAAGTGTTAAACAGTGTAAACAACTTAAATTCTATTATGAAATATGTTTGAAATATCAAATAAACTTAGCAAAATTTGGTTTAAAAGACTAAATCCACATGGTTATAAAGTTGAAGGACTAAATTCGGACAATGTTTTGAAGAGAAACTAATTACAATTTTTACTAAAAATTAAGGGACCAAAAACATATTTAATCCTAAAATAAAATTAGAATTGGTATTTCTTTAAAAAAAATAAAATATTTTGTCTTCAAACTTTAAAAATAAATAAATATATATTTTTTAACTTAATTAAATTAAATTTTGTTGAGAGTTATAATATAGCTTGGTGGTAAAATGGAAATAAAAAATGAGAATAATTGTGAATTCAATTTTCTACCATTAAAATTAACAACTAATATTTATCCTCAATAAATTAAAAACTAATTTGTCCATTGTTTAATTTAAATAGATCTAAAATAAATAAAAATTAATTAATGTATTTAACAATGTCATTTATGCAATATATTAATGTGTGTATTTAATTATATATGTAATATATTTATTACGCATTAATTATATATTAATTATTTTGGAGACGTGGCCAATAAAGTTTTACACTATTAATTATATATTAAACTAAATCAATGCATATATTAATATTTTACAGAAATCAACAAATAAATAAATTACGTTTATTTATGTTACATCGATTTATATTTTAACTTTGTCACATATTAAATGATATTACATAAATAATATAACGCATACATTAATTTATTACATTAATGACATTATTTATTAATTAAATGCATACATTAATTACTTTTATTATTTTATGATTTTGAAACGAAAATTACTGAAAAAATTAATATTAATTCTCTTTGAATGAACTAGTCATCTCCTTTTTCTATCTATATAAAGCGTAGATTGAAAGAGTTTCTGATCAAAGTTATGGAATTTTAATCAGTAAGAAAATAATAGTTTTAATTGTTTCTGAATATTTAGGGTTTGGAGAAATGAGCAGCAGCATGCAGAATGATGAAGACGAGGAAGACGCAGANATAAAGTTTGAAATGAGATTATCTCAAAATCAAATCAAGGAAGTTTACCAAAGGTATCGTATATATAATTAGATTCTCCACTTTTTTCATTCTTTCCTTTTATTTAGTTTTTCAAATTAAAAAACATTTCGTTTACTGAATATTGCATTTTTTTAGTGATACTCACATATTGAGTACTGTTTCACAATTTTTCTCATCAAAAAACATACATGTAAATGGATAATCTTTCCCTTGAAATTGATTATATTTTCTAACAAAAGCCTTTTGTTTATGAATGACAGGATGATGATTTGAGAGATTATTTAGAAATGGTTGGAGGTTTCTCTTGAAAATCCAAAAGATGCTCATAACACAGAATTTTGTTTAAAGAAGATTAGAGAATGAGCTTTTCTTTCTTTTAGATTTTTCAGAGAGCTGTATGATGGAAATGATTAAAGGAGAATAAGACAAACATTTGTTGATCTTTTCTAAATACATGTGTCGTTTTAACATTTCAATGTAATACCTCGTACAAATATTGTCTTTGAATAAGGTATTTGTTGGTTCTCCTAAGTTTTTCTTTNTAACAAAAGTTTATAAAGGTATACATTAAATCTTAAACACATTAAAGACTATGTTGACTTCATGGCTACACTACACCTAAAGAAAACCCTAAATAAATAAGCTAAAACTAATCTTGAGAATTGCATATTGAAGCTAACATGGAAGAAGTGAAAATTGTCGTGTTCTCAATTGATGGAGATACCACTATTGGATTTGGAGGTTTCATNTATTAGTAGTATTAAGAGATCATCCATATGTGGATGATCTATTCAAGTTTGGTAGTGCAATGTACTTCTAAGTACTTTAGATTTTGTTTGTTAAATAAAATTATGTTGTTAAATAGTTTAATAAAATGTAATATCTTGTGTATATTGTTTAAATATGTTAATAATGATATGATTTTTGTTTTCTATAAAATAAAAAAATTCTTAACTTGATAAAAAAAATATGTTAAACTGATATTTCTAGAAATATTAAATTACTTTGCTATTATTTTATTAGAAACATTCTATATATTAAAAAAATGTACGATATTTATAATACATTTAGTTAAATACTTTATCGATTTTGGTTGTCTCAAAAAGTTATTAATATAATAAATTTTTAAAGAAAGTTAAACTATAATTTATATATTGTCTAATTATATGTATTAGAGTTGATAATTTTTTTTTTTATCAAAAACTCATGTTAGATATCATTATAAATATTTCACATCTCAATTAGGTTATATCAAATAGTCTTTTGAAATCTAACAAATGTCATATCATCCAAACAACTTTAGAAATAACCATCATCCTAATCAGAGACACAATGTGCTTAGAGCATGTTGATTAAGATATGGAGTAATGAAAACCAAAGGAATGTTCTTCAACTATTATTGTCAGTCCTTCTGTAAAGAACTACCCTAACACCATTCACTTGAGGTTTGTAGACCAAACAAGACTTTGAATGAATTAGATGTTAGTCTCCGCTAAGATATGATCAATACGAGTCTTTCTTTTAAAAGACATCCAATATGACACGTATTGAATTATATCTCGTTAATGATATAGTTAATTATATAATGCATATTTTAGTTTAAAGAATTTATGGTGAGAAGATTATAGAATGAGCTTTTTTATCATTATTTTTATATTTAAGTTTTCTTTCACAACTCTATTAATCAAATTCTTCACCCATGAACACTGCACATTCAATATTCACAAACACACTGTTACGAAAGTGGGACAACGTTTCCACATCATATTATAATTACTATGATTGATGATTTCATTATTGGAGTTAAATGTGATTTTAGTCTATTAAAGTTGTTTATGATGCATGAAAGGTCATGGTTTGCTAACATGAAAATTTTAAATTTATAGGTGTTATTTGTCATGACTTCAATTGGCATCAAAAGAAAAAATTCTTAAGAGATGCATGATGCACAAAAATATGTGTGAGATGATCCTCATAAGTTCAAAATAGGAGCAGATTAATTATTGAGAAGATGTGTCGCTGTTGAGGAATCACAAAGCATATTATGGAAATGTCACAATTCCCCTTATGAAGGACATTTCAACAAGGAAAGGTTTTGCTTCAAAGGTCCTTCAACAAGGTTTTTTCTAACCTACTTTATTCAAGGATGCCTACCTCTAGGATCAACAATGCAATAACTATCATAAATAGAGAGAATCTCAAAAGGACATGAAATGCCCCTAAACACCAGTTTGGAAGTTGAGGTGTTTGATTGTTGAGGGATTGATTTTGTAGGACCAATGTTATCTTCTTTTTTTAATTACTATATTCTTGTGACAGTAGATTATGTGTCTAAGGGGTCGAAGAAATTGTAGCCTCAAAAGCATATACCAATACTTTGATCAAACTTTTGAAGAATAGTATATTCTAAAAATTTGGTATTCCAAGAGTGTTGATTAGTGATGAAGGGTCACACTTTTGTAATGCTTAACTCCAAAAATGTGTAGAACATTATTTAGTTTGACACTAAGTTGCATCACCCCATTATCCACAAACAAATGGACAAGGATACGCGACCATCAAAGAAATAAAGAGAATTTTAGAAAAGATCGTGTCGTTTTTACGAAAGGACCAGTTCCTCAAGCTAGACGATGCATTATAGGCCTACAAAAATGCCTATAAATTGCCCTTAGGCCTTTCTCTATTTTGGTTGGTATATGGTAAAGCTTGCCATTTACCAGTAGAGCTAGAGCATAAGGCATACTAGGTTTTAAAACAAATGAAGTTTGATTTTCAAGCGACTGAAGAAAATAGGAAGCTTCAAATGCATAAATTGGAGGAAATAAAGACTCACATCTTACAAGCTCTTCAAGCTATACAAAGAGAAAGTCAAGGGATATCATGACCAGAGAATTTTAAAAGCATATGCATAATAAATTATGAGTCTTTGGAAATTAGAAAGCATAAGAGTAAACAACAATAGTCAAGTCGGTGGCAACCATTGATCGTGGTGACTTGAGCGAGACAGTGAGTGAAGTTAGGATTGTGGCTAGTATAAAAAGTGACACTTCTTGTAATGATTATAACCTTAATATAAGAGTAAAAGTTTTCCATATTATCTGTGTTTATATCAGTTCTAGAATATGTATAAAAAACTTTTTTTAATTGTTATAAAACATTTTCTTTTACTAGTGTTTTCACATTATTATTGTGATAGTTTTTTTTGTAAATAACTATCTTAAGCTCAAAATGAATTAGATGTTAGTATCTTGGGAGACTTGTTTCAATATGAATCTTTTAGAAAATATTATGTGAGAAAAATTACTATAGATTATTAAGACACAAATGAACATTATTGTGAGTGATTTACTTTGTGTCTCTATTTATTTGTATTTATTGAATTATATCTTGTTAATTATGCATATTAACTAATCCTTAATATAATTTTGTAATATGTATTTTTTTTATAATGGTAGTTAATAAATGACAAAATAATATTACAACAGGGTGAAGAAGCATCGACAATTTTCATTATTCCAAACTCATCTCTAAGTAAAAAATTCAACCATCTCTATATTCAACAAGTATAATATTTTTATATGATCTCTGTTCCCACCAATTAACTNATATGTACCCATGTTTATATCCATTTTC
>NC_028351.1:31851232-31853802 GCF_000741045.1 Vigna radiata var. radiata | reverse complement strand
ATGGAAATGATTAAAGGAGAATAAGACAAACATTTATTGATCTTTTCTAAATATTCGTCTGATTTTAACTTTTAAATCATTTAAAAGGAGAATAAGATGCTGAAAAGAGAGAATACAGAGCACTGTTGAATGGTTGGTGGCTTCTCTTGAAAAAACAAAAGATGCTCATAACACAGATTTTTGTTTAAAGAAGATTACAGAATGAGCTTTTGCGAATTCATAGAAATTTGGAGAGAGCTGTATGGAAAGGATTAAAGGAGAATAAGACAAAGAGTTCTTGATCTTTTGTAAATATTCGTCTGATTTTAACTTTTCAATGTAATACTACATTTCATAGTAATAATTGGCTCTAGCTTTTATCACTCGTGTAATCCTTGCTCATATTCATTTTTCCATCCTATTGACGCCAAATTGCTTACATATTGAAGGATAAAGACAAATAATCACTAGGTTACTCAATGTGATAAGTCTTAGGAATTCAAGTATAAGATTAAGTTGTATATTAAATAAAAATAAATAATATAAAAAAATATCATAAATTAATAATCTTAAAGTTTTAATTTGAAAGTGGTGTCATAACTTCTTACATTGGTTGACTCATGACTCTTTGATATTGAATTTTTCTAGTGAATCTACCGTCAAAAGATCCAATAATGATATAAAAGTCTGCAAATAATTTTGATGATTGAATCTTAACTTGATATTGTTTAAATATGTTAACATGATTTTGATTTTACAATATGAAGGAGAATCTTAACTTGATAGTCTCAAAAAGTTATTGATGTTATAAATCCAAAATAAGTCAAAGTTTAAAAAAAATTAATTTCAAATTTCATTAAAAATAAAGAAAAAAAAAACATTTAATTTATAAAATTATATTTGATTTCAATTCACGCGGACTTAATATAATACTTTTAACACGTGTTTCATAATTTTTTTTGTATTTGAACAATTTTAATTTGGTAAATTGTATTATTACTGCTTTACATAACGTCCAATAAAAGATATATTTGAGGAGTAATTGTTGACCTTTTTGGAATAGCATATCAAAAGAAAATCTTATAAAAGTTCCAATCAAATGTTACTTTTTAACATTGTTATATTTTGAGGACTAAATTTATGTATTTTTAAAGTTGAGACTGAATCAAATTTATGCAAATACAGAAGTCATTGAATTTCACATGTTTTGGAAGCTAAAACTCTATATTTTACTTCGGTTGATAATCTAGATATAGTATTTTGCTTCTTCGATTTCCAATTGATTAAGGATGTACCATAGAACACATTAAAACTAGTCATAGACCTTCTAGTGTTAGGGCAAACAGCCCAATCAGAATCACTAAAAACCTTGAGAGCATGTTCAGTGATGGAGGGAAAGAATAATCATTGTCCTGGATAGTTCTTGATATATCTCAGGATCCTTATTGTTGTTGCATAGTGATCTTCCAAAGGATTGGAAAGAAATTGACTGAGAGTACTAACAACAAAACATAAATCTGGTCTTGTGTTGGTTAGATATAATAACCTTCCAAGAAGTCTTCTATAGGCATGCACATCTGAATAGGGTTTCCCTTCTGGCTTGGAAAATTTTGAGTCTGGCTATATGGGAGTAGAAACAAGTTGACATCCCAACAATCTTGCATCTTCTAGTAAATCTAGAGCATACTTCCTTTGTGACAAATTAATGCCCTCTTGAGATATTGCAATTTCTAAGCCCAAAAAATACTTGAGTTGGCCTAGGTCTTTAATCTTGAACTTTGCATTCAATAGAGCCTTCACAGTTTGGAATTCTTGGATGTCATCACCTGTCAAGACTATATCATCTACATAAACAAGTAAGATGGTTATATGAGAAAAATCACTTTTGACAAAAAATGAATAATCTGATTTTGATTGTATGTAGGCCAAAGAAAGTAAAGTAGTTGTCAACTTATAATTCCATTGTCTAGAGTCATGCTTGAGTCCATATAAAGACTTCAATAACTTGCAAACTTACCCTGGTTTTTCTGTTTTGTAGCCAAGAGGAAGAGACATGTATACTTCTTCATCTAGATCCCCATGTAAAAAAGCATTATTTACATCTAGTTGCCAAAACCAGAACCAATCTTACTGTTGTGAGTTTAACAATAGGTGAAAAGGTCTCAAAGTAATTTAAGCCTTATTGTTGTGTGTAGCCTTTAGCTACTAACCTTGCCTAGCATCGTTGAACTTGTGCTTCAGTCAACTCTTTTGCTTTCCAATCACTGGTAACCACAGCTTTTGACTTCTCCATCTCAAGACTCACCAACTCCTTTGCCAGATATTTCAATGATATTTTAGGCCATCTTTTCTTTGCCAACATAACCAAATATGTGGCTTTATTGCACTCCAACCCATAGTTCTTCTTCAGCATATCAATGTCATTCATCACTCCAACCCCAACAAAATTCAAACGAAGCATCCATCATAAAGCTCTGCAGAGAAGGAGGGATTTTGTTCATGAAGAACAATTGAACGATCAAACACCTATCTTCAACGCAAAGTTGCAAAATTGCAACTTTCGTCGTAACCTTCTTCTTGGTGGAAGGCTT
>NC_028351.1:31838214-31850697 GCF_000741045.1 Vigna radiata var. radiata | reverse complement strand
ATAAATTGGTCGTTCCTACATTTAAACCCAATATTAAGCATAATCTTAAGTTTCACATCTTTTATGAAAACCATCATCATTTCTACGTCATTCTGTTTCTTTGAACTCAGTGAGTCTTTCTCCATTAGTCAAAACTATAAATCAATCAATCATGCTAATGAATCATCTCATTGATGATTGTTCCTACAAACAAACCCAATATTCAGCATAATATTATGTTTTACATGTTTTATTACAAGAATCATCATTTACGTACATTGTTTCTCAAAAACCAACCCGTAAAATAGTATTCAACATATATGTATCACAAAATACTGCAGTTTTCTGTACAGGAAATGTTTTTTAGTTTAATAACCGATATAAACTAATAAACAAAAAACGAAGAAAATGAATATATGTAAAAAGTAGCAAAAGCTATGAATCTAATTACTCAAAAGACTATATATAATACCTTTGGTACTTCCTTAATTTGATTTTCAGATCTCATTAGTCTTGGAAAGGTTCATGTCTGCGTTTTCGTCTTCTTCATCTTTACCTATACTGTTGGCCATTGCCCAAACTCTAAATATTCAGATATACCTAGAAATATTTCTTCCGTGGTTGGTGATATTTGGTCACTTGGTTGAGACATCTCTATTATGAATATCCGCTTTATATAGATGCAGAAGAAGACATGAGTAGCTTTGTGAAAAGGATTGACATAATTATTTTTTTAGTACTTTTATTTTTTTCCTTTTGAATTGATTATTTAAATAGATCAAAAATAAGAAAATTAATTAATGTATATGTTTAACTATTAAATAATGTCATTTATGTAATGTATTAATGTATGTATGATATTATTTATGTGATATCAATACATTTATTGCACGACATTAATACATACACATTAAAATCTTAATTTAACATAAATAACCATTAATATCTTAATTTAACATAAATAACCATAATTTATGTATTATTTAATTATTAGATTAAATATATTTTTAGTTTTTAAATTTTATAGTAAAATTAGAATTTGTTCTTATCCAAAAACTTTGATATATTTAAGTTTATAAACTTAAAAAATAATAAATATAGTTTTTCTTAGTTTAATTATGTTTTAATTTTCTTTTAACTTATCAAACACATTTTTTATATATTAAAATGAAAATGTGTCAAATAATATAAATAATTCAATAATGTTAATGTGAAACCAATTTGATATATCAACAAAATTTAACATAATTAATTTGAAATACTTATATTAATTTATTTTTAAAATGCAAAACCAAAATGTAATTATTAAATTAAAAATTTCGAATAGAAACAAATTCTAATTTTACATTTAGTGACTAAAATCATAGTTAATCTTTAATTATTTTTTAATGTATTAATTTATTGCATTTATTTAATGCATTATATAATTAATGTTATTGAACTTCTCTAAATATTTCTTCTGTTCTCTTTCCTTATATTATATAATACGTTACAAGTGTACACTTACGTATAAAATGGAAATAATATCTCTTGGATGTTTATTGGCTCGCATTAATAGATTACCTAATTCAATTGAGTTAGATTTAATTTATGACTGGATCAAATTCGATCCAATTCATACAGTAGAATAGAGTTGTCAAAATGAGTAATTCGACTCGGCTACCATAGATTGGTCACTTAGTGAGCTAACTTAACTTAACTTATTTATTGGTGAGCTGAAAAAATTCAAACTCGGTTCGACCAACCACAGGTTGATGGGTTAAACGGATTAACTCACTGGCTCATTTAATTATAAGTTTTTTTAAAATAAAAAAATTACAATTTTTTTAATTGAAATCTAAATAAATGTCAACTAAAATGATGTTAAATTCCAAAGACAATTTAAAATAAATAAGAAAAGTATCATACATTCCAAGCGTAATCCAAAAACATGTACAAATGACGAACAAATAAGTTTTTAATATTGATATTTTTTGTATCAGTTTTCCATTTATAATATTTGTCCATTTATAATATTAGAGTCTTAAATAGATAAATCTATAATATTTTTCTCTCTTAAAACATCTTGTTCTATATCATCATCTACAAAATAATGAAGAAAAAAATAAAAAATGCTAACTAATAATATTGAAACATAAAATAATAAATAATTAAATTAAATTAGGTGGGTTGGTGAGCCAACCCGATTCACCACAAATTCAACCTGATGAGCTGGGTTCTAAGTGAGTCGGGTTGAAAAGTAGCCCACATAAAAAATAGCATTTTTTTCAAACCCAACCTAGCTCAAACCTGTGGAGAGTCGAGTTGTCCCGCAAGTTACAACCCACTTTGACAGCACTACTGTAGGGTATATGGTATAAACCGAATGATTGGCATTCAAGGCCGCTTGGTCTACATGGCACAATAAGCGGAAGTCAACTGGTGTTTGTGGTTTTTATTATTGTTGGGCCGCAATTGGGCCAACGCTTAAGTTATGGGCCATAGATAAGCCTATGTCTTTATTATTGTTAAAACCAATAGTCTCAACAAATAAACGGTTAATAAAATTATAACAGAATGATTGATAAGGAGTCTATTTTCAAGTAACAAGCTGCATTTAAAGGTAAGATTGTTTTATTGGATCTAGGCCAGTTTAGGATCCATGAGGTATCCTATAAAAAAAAGGCTAAGCCACAAAGGTACGTAGGTTGAAAAGTTATACTGAATTTTAATACTCAATTGTGAGAAAAGGCCCATTGAGAGCGTCAAAGTGCCTTTAGCAGGTATTCCCCCCTAGTCCAGACTTGAAGAGCTAGGAGCAAGAGGTTTAAAGGTTAGAAGATAAGAAGGCGACAATAGAAGGTTAGTCTCTCAACTCTACGTAAATATATACTGCAACATTTTTATGTAGGGTATATGGTAAAAACTGAAAGGTTGGCATTCAGGGTCGCTCGGTCTACCTGGCATAGTAAGATAAAGTCAACTAGAGTAAGTGCGTTTTCTTATTATTGGGCCGTAATTGTGCCAGCGCTTTAGTTATGGGCCATAGATTGGCCAATGTCATTATTATTGTTAAAACCAATAACCTAAAAAAATAAACAGGTTATAAAATAATAACGGAATGATTGATAAGGAGTCTGTTTTCAAGTAACAAGTCAAATTTAAAAGTAAGATTGTTTTATTGGATCTAGGCCAGTTTATGATCCATGAGGTATCCTATAAATAAAGGGCTAAGCTGCAAAAGTATGTAGGTTGAAAAGTTATACTGAATTTATAGACTCAATTGTGAGAAAAAGCCCATTTAGCAGCGCCTAACTTGAGCCTTGGAGTTTCTTTTGCAGGTATTCCCCCTAATCCAAACTTGAAGAGCTGTGAACAAGAGGTTCAGAGGTCAGAAGATAATGAGGCAACAACAAAAGGTTAGTCTCTCAGCCCTACGTAAATATATACAGAAACATTTTTGTGCCCACTGTGGGGCCCGGGAGCAAGCAGAAGAAACCTAATGGTGACCACAAGAAACATGGAGGAACAACAGAGCACAAGAGAATTGATCAGAGAGATGGCCACACAACAAGCGCAATTGCAAACTCAATTGTTGGAGATGCAAAGAAAGCTCCAAGAGGAGATGACGACGTTGCGAGCAGAGAATGTTGTTGGTCATTGTGAACAATCTGCCCAACATACAACATTCGGCATCCCCTACCTCAACAACTCAGAGGAATCCAATTCATGAGGAACACTCTAGTGTGGTAGGCCATAGAACAAATCGTAATCAACCGGCCCTAATCGCAACCGTCCACCATCTAACCTGAACAATCAATAAGACAGGGAGGCAAATAGTAGAGTTATACCTTCACCAACACCTTTGATAACCGTTCGGTCCACCGATTTACTTCCTTTCACAACAATTATCATGAAGGCATCTATGCTAGAGAAACCTCCTCTTGTGTTTGAAAAGTATGATGGGTCAACAGATCCAGAGGATCATCTTAGGACATTCATCAATGCGATGACCTTTTACTCGAACATTGACCCGGTTATATGCAGAACTTTTTCATTATCACTCCAGGGGGAAGCAATAGTGTGGACTGCTTTGCCACTATGGAATCCCTTTTTGGAAGTCAGTATGCATCTAGTTGAGTACAGGAGCTAACGCATGTGGAATTGGTAAACACAAGGTAGGAGAAGGAAGAAAACTTGAAGGCCTTTATGAAAAGATATAATGAGAGTGCACAGGGAGTTAAGGATATCAATCACAAATTCATCATCAACAATTTGTCTTCATGCTGTTAAGACCTCGATAAGTGTACTGAATCGTATCAAGTAATAATAAGTGGTAAGATCAAGTCTTATTTTCCCAAGAGACTCATGACACTAAACAATTGCGTAATTACTTAACTAATCAATCCTGAAAACAACATTTTGGGGGTTTTTGAATGAAAATACAAAAAAAGTAAATATGCATGGAATTTGATCGATTAAACAAATAACACAAAGGTGAATGGATGATATTGAATATATGAGATGAATATGTTGTTGGGCTTTAGATTTCACCTAATTTACTCTCATGCATATAAGAATTCATCCTCTTAATTAATGTTAATATCACTTTCTAAATTACTTAAAACCCGATGTCTCGACGAAGAAAGCCTATCCTTAATTACTATACCACAATGTATTGCATCCCTAATAATTATTTCTGCATTATGATTAGAAGCTTAAGATAACCAAGCATTATATCCCTATGTCTAGGCAATAGTTCCCTTGGGAGAAATTCCCCAGATCTAGATTCTTCAGTATTTGTCCATATCAAAGAAACCAATAATCACATCATGAATGAGTTAAACACAACAAGCATAGAGTATGGGAGAAAAACCCTAACAACTAATTAATGAAGCATATATAAATCAGAATCAATTTAAATACATGAGAGTTCACAAGGTTACATCATTCCCAAACAACAAATAGTGTTTAGTTCTCCATTGTCATGGAGAAACTAGATGTACAATGGAAAAAGAATGAAAGATAAGCCCTAAAAACTGAAGAAGAGTGCTTCCGCATCCAATCCTGCCTCCAGAGAGTCAAAAAGTGTTAAATTGCATCATTTCTATCAAAAGATACACTCTCTAGGGCGCCTGGGTCCTTAAATAGATCAAATAAAAAGTCCAAGGCCATGTTGTTGGCACTCAGAGCCCTAACTTAGGACAGTCAGGCATAAATGCAAGAGTAGTTGTGACACTGGAAAACTGGTGCTCAACGCCCCGCAAAGGGCGCCCAGGTGTGATTGTGAGGCTTCAGTGTTGAAGGCCTTAGAAAGGGGCAAATAGGCGTCAATGCGAGCCTTTGGCGCTGAGGGCCCTAGAAAAGGGCGTTCAGGCATCATGCGTTCTTCGTTTTTTATGCTTTTTCAGTCCTTTCTGAGTTCTAAATCCTTGGTACTCCAACTCCTCTTCCAAATCATCCAAATTTCCTACAAAATAAAGGGATTTAGTGATAAAATCATAAAGTATAACCTCAACACTCTTTATTCACAAAATAACCTAAAAGCAAAGGATTAAGCAAGTTTCTAAGTCAAAAAGGGTTCATCAAAATTAAGTCACAGATAATTGTGAAATCAACCGTTATCAAAACCCCAAACTTAAAACTTTGTTTGTCCTCAAGCAAAACAAAATGTAACTTAGCTTTAAAAACACTACAATGGTTCAACATATCACAAAAGCACTTTCTTCTAAGACAAGTAATTACTCATATCAGTTCATCATAACAATGTCAGTCAAGATTTACTAATGCCATAATCCAATGAAGCTCACATACTCACAGAATATACACAGATGCTAACCTCATGATTGATCAACAACCAAACAAAGATGTAATCATAAAGTGCATGGAACTATTCCGCACCAAGGAAAGTATTTCACTCAAGCTCAAAGTTGTATAGTGAGGTGACTCATTCACTCTACTATCACAATGTCACATACATCAATTTTGCCTTTCATTTAAACACCATCAAACATACTCACAAGCAAGTATTGGGGCAAATCGGCAAGTGTACCGAGTCACACAAGTAATATAAAATGGTAAGACCAAATATCGTATCCCAGAGGACTCTCGACGCTGAACAGTTGTGTGAAAACAAGAGTAATCAAGACTTAAAATAAAAGAGATCATGGGTTGTATTCCAAAAATAATAAAATAAAGCAAAATAAAATTGATCAGTGGCAAAAGAGCACAAAGATGAGCGGAGGTTGATTAATATGAGATGGATATGTTGTTGGGGTTAGACTTCACCAAGTTCCCTCTCATGTATATAAGAATTCTTCTTTATTCATTAATGCTAACGTCCCTCACTAAATCACTTAAACCCGATGCCTCGGTAAATTAGTCTGTCCCTAATTACCAGTTCATACAATTCCTAGCATTCCTGGTAAAAAGATGTGAAGATCAAGAGGTTAAGACGACTAAGACTCATATCCTCATGTCTGAGCAATATAACCCTTAGGAGTAATTTAACAAGGACCTGAATTGAAACGAACTTGTCGGCACTCATGCGACTCACAAATCATGTTACTGTATATGCAAGCAATAAGAACAGATAAATTACTCTAAAAATTAATGAAAAAGCATATGAAATTAAGAATCAATTCAAATACATGAGAGTTTACAAGGTTACGTCATTCCCCAACAACAAATAGAAATTAGTTCCCCATAGACATGGGGGAACTCTATAAATAATGGAAGAAAAGAAGAGAATGGAAGACTAAGAATTGGCTAAGAGTGTATTGCTATGCTCTTCTCTGCTAGGGATGCAAAACCTAAAGCCCTAGGGTCCTTTAAATAGTGTCAGACGCGTCCCAAATTGCGGCCCGGTCCGAAAGAATAAAAACAAATCAGAAACAAGGTCCGATCTAGGTGATGCATCGCCCAGGTGTTGCAGGAGCTCGCCTGGGCGAGATTAGAGGGTTATGTTGGGCTTGGGCATCAGTTTTGGTCGCCCAGGCTTTGAGCGTACGTCGCTCGGGCATCGGGGCCACCGCTCGGGCAACCAGCGGTGATTTGCTTCGCGTTGTTTTCTCGTTCTTGTCGCTTGGGCTTCGGGTTTTCCCTCTACTTGGTGCCTTTTTTACCCCTTTTAAGCTCCATCTTTTATACTTTTCACTTCTTCTTCCAGTATTCCTTCAATCTCTGTCAAAACAAGGGGAATTTGTTAGAAAACTGTTGAAATCAACCTCAACTATCTTATTCACACAATTTATTGAAAACACATGAGTCCAAGCAAGTTTCTAAGTGAAAAAGGTTGTTTTTAGTATCAAAATCACATAGCAAAAAGCGATGTTTCAAACCGTTATCAGCAAGTTATCATCACAAGATCTTTTCTAGGCTTGTAATGTGGCTGGGCTAAGAAGAAAATTGATTTTTCTAGACAACAAAATCCTAGAGTTAAGAGAGTAACAATTCATAATTTCATCATTAAAACACAAACTCTCTTTCTCTTTTACAATTGAGAAACCATTTTCATTTAATCCCAATTTCCCATTCATTGAGCTTTTCTTTCTTTTTCTTTTCCTTCTCTTCTTTTGCTTTTCTTTTACTCAATACTTAGGTCAATGTTTTTTTTTTATTATTTTCACAGTTCTTTTAAATTTCCCAACAACCCCAAACTTGATACTTTCTCCATACCGTACAAATATACTCAACTCAACTCAAGGTAAAGATTTCAAAAGGTATTTTTTCACATATTTAGGCTTAAGGTTCAAATGATGAAACAAACATTGTTCCTTTGTTGGGTTCGAAAATTGCTTGGCTTATATGGGAGAAGAACAAATGGCCTTGATCATTTGTGACAAGAAAACAAGTGGTTCAATCATAAAAATTTAGGCAAAGTCAATCATGATTTCAAAGCAATAACATTCAATCAATCAAAGTCTCTAGAGTCCAATCTTTTCACAGGCTAATCAAGTTCCAAAATCAGATAAACATCCTGCCCAACATATCAATCACAATTTAACCTCATGCAATTGTTTCAATCAATTTTGAGCAACCACCTATTTATAAGGCTCATCATGCATCGTCTCAACATCAATTAATACAATTAAGCATTACAACACATATTACTCATCACACAACATATTATAGTCAATCCATTGCATCACAGTTCATTTAAGCCAAGTACATCAAAACCAACAAGTACAAGCAAAACAAAGTTCAACAATGCATAAAAATAAAGAAAAGAAAAATCTTGGTCTAGTGATATCATAGCTTCCATCAGTAAATGTTGTCCTCTGACTCCTCATCCTTTGTTATCATCAGAGTCATCATCATCCTCTTCATCTTCTTCTTCCTCCTTTTCCTCTTATTCTTCATCCTCCTCCTCCTTATCATCGTCCTCCTCCATAGCTGAAGCTCCAGACGCTTCAACTCCTCCATTAGCCTGTGATGGATCACTAGGCCATGCCACACATGCTTAGAAATCCTCTTGAGATATAAACTGTCACTCAAGAAAGGTAGATGTTAGGGTCCTCAATAACTCATGCTCGCATATGTATATCGCCTTCAACCTAGCCTCCACTAAAGACATATACATGTCTCTCATCTGAAACGGAACAGTATCATGCGGTTGATCCAAGTCCAGCTCTGGTGCTCTCCTATGAGCCTTGGGAGGCTGTGGCACTGACACTAGCTGTCCGACCTCATCCAGCATACAATACTAGGTGTAGAGGTGTTTACTCATGCAATCTCACAAAGGTGAGTAATAAGAAAAGGGTGCCCTAGAGGTTATTTGTTACTTACAACATGGGCGCGATGCTTAATCTCCTCTGTTATTACTTGCCCAACATTAATATTTAATCCTCTGAGAACACAATAGAGGAACACAACTCTGTTTGTTGTAATATCCGAAACATGTGTAATGAGTGACAAACATTGCACCAAGGTTAGGGTTTTTGATTCTTTGTCTTTATGTTTCTTGTTCTTGTAATTTTGATTCTCATACATGATTTACTTTCCTTGTTTTAGCATTCATTATTCTACCCTTTTGATAATTTTTTATGAGTTTGATGATGTTTTCATATTATAGATTAGATGTTTTGATTCTGATTCTTATTGATTTTATAGTAGTTTAATGATGCTTTTGATGAGTGCTATGGCATTTTTTGGATTATACAAATACTAGGTTGATGAATTGAGTAAGAGTCACCATTTCAAGTTCTGAAATATGAACTCAAAGACCCCAAAGTAGGCTTTATGTTACAGGATGTGTTCTTGAGAGTGACTAAGACCCTTTTTATCAATTCAATGTTTATCAATTCTAGAAAATGTCTTTACCTGAATTCTTGGTATGATTCTTTACTTAGTTGGTTTATTAGATAATAGATTTAGGAAAGTTGCTTCATTCTTGTTTCAGTTTGTATTTTTAGTATTGTTACCATTTGAGATTTATTTTTAGGTCTTGCATTTTAACTTCTCATTGATATAACTAGGAATCTTCACTTACATATTATTTTCCTGCATCCAGAATTAAGCATTGAGTTTCTTTACTTGTTTTTCATACATCTGGTTTTTAGGGGAAGTCTTCTAGGCTGGTATATGGAGCAAGAAGAGATTTATATGGAGCAACTGCTAGGATTTGTTGCTCAGGGGAAGTCGTCTAGGCTGGTATGTCATCTTTGCAAATCCTTATAAGGCCTAAAATAATCTCCTAGGGCCTGGTTTAGAAAATTTAGTAATGTCGTTCAAGAATTTGGTATGACTCGGTATGAGACAAATCATTTGGTCTTTTATCGTCACTCGAGTGTTGGTTGTGTCTACTTAATAGTATATGTTGATGATATTGTTCTTATAAGTAATGACACTCATGACATCTCTTAGATAAAACAAAATTTTTGCAATCATTTTTAGACCAAAGATCTTGACAAACTTAGATATTTCTTGGATATTGAGGTAGCACAATCCAATGATGGTATTGTTATATCTCAAAGGAAATATGCATTGGATATTTTGGAGGAAACTGGGTTGATGAATTCAAAGTCTATGGACATACCCGTGGATCTTAATACTAAACTTCTACCAAAACAGGGATAGCCTATGTCAAATCCCGAGAAATATAGAAGACTAGTTGAAAAATTGAATTATCTTACAGTTACTCGTCCTGACATTTCTTTTGCAGTTAATGTGGTAAGCCAATTCCTTAACTCCTTATTCGAAGATCATTGTGATGTAATTATTCGTATATTAAAGTACATTAAAGGATATCTTGAAAAAGGGTTGTTATATGGTTCTGATAATCATACAAGAGTGGTTTGTTATTTTGGTGCCGATTGGGTAGGATCTCTTTCTGATAAAAGGTTTATATCCGATAATTGATTATATTTGTTACAAGTTTGGTATATACGATTTGTATGCACCGACTTGAGAGAGAATGTCAAATACATTGTTTTATTTATCTTTTATCTTTAGTTAGTTTATTATTGTTTCTTATTTGTATTTTAAGCTTAACCCATATTTTTTCTAGGTTTAATACCTATTTTGGTCCCTCCTTTGGGAGAGTTTGTTCAAAGTGGTCCTTCCTTTTTTCAAAAGTTCACTTAAGTCCTACCTTTTGCAAAAACTGTTCAAAGTGGTCCTTTTCGCTAATGGAGTTAAGTTCATTAACGGCAGACGTGCCAGGTGTCTAACATCTGCTGATTTGGCATTGTTAATTGTTTTTTAAAAAATATATAATGATGACGTGGAAATGTATATAATTAGGGTTGGAAATTAATTCTGACTATCCCTAATTACTCTCTCAACACACATTTGGGGTAATTAATTATGATTATCCCTAATTACTCTCAAATTGGGAATTTCCATTCTCAAAAATCAAATGCAGAAACCTTTCTTCTTCCTTGTGCCGCTACCCTTATGTGACCTGGGTCATTCTGAGGCTAAGTGTTTTACCAAGAGCATCGAGGTAATTAAAAACAATCCCTCTCCGCCTGTCGCTATGAATCATGAAAAAGAGAACCTTCAATCTAGAGGCAATTCTTCAGGATCCAAGATGGTGCCGAATGACGCAATGGGCAACCATGGATTCAAGGTTCGAGACCTTGGGAAAATTTTGCGTCTTGCTTGGGCTCAAGAACAAGGTTACTTGGAAGAGTTTTGTTGTGCCAATACGAAAAATTGTTGTGGTCAGAGTGAATGGTTAGATAAACCAAGAATTCCAGAGGCACAGTTGCCCTCAGTTTCTAGAGGCCTAGATTTAAATGTTGTTTCAGTTCCAGATTCTCGGCCTCCATCTTATCATCACCGTGCCGCCATTGCTTTTGCTTGTTCAAGCCACCGAACACAACAAAACCTCCTCCATGACATCTGCAGAATTACCATCTTCATCACGCGAAACTCCTCGCGTCTCAACCTGAAACGCAGAAAACCAGAAACCAAACAAAACCCAGAAACGTGAAACCATCTCCTTCCTCGCATCCTCATTGTGAGAGCGAAACCCTAAACGTTACATTCTCCAATCTGCGAGCAACGCCTAGGGAAGATTTCAAATCCCAATTGAAATCGTAAATTTGGGTCACAAATTGGGAACTTAGGGGTTTGATTTTAGGGTTTTTGAAATTGTAAATTTTTCTTTTGGGATTTTTATTCTTGATTTTTCTGGTGTTGCGATTGGAGGGGTTGAGATTTTTCATTTTTCTATGGCGGCTGACGGTGGTGGCCATGAGGGTAGCGGCACAAGGAAGAAGAAAAGTTCCTGCATTTGATTTTTGAGAATGGAAATTCCCAATTTGAGAGAATTAGGGATAATCATAATTAATTACCCTAAATGTGTGTTGAAAGAGTAATTAGGGATAGTCAGAATTAATTTCCAACCCTAATTATATACATTTCCACGTCATCATTATATATTTTTTAAAAAATAATTAACAATGCCAAATCAGCAGATGTTAGACACCTGGCACGTCTGCCGTTAATGAACTTAACGCCGTTAGCGAAAAGGACCACTTTGAACAGTTTTTGCAAAAAGTAGGACTTAAGTGAACTTTTGAAAAAAGGAGGGACCACTTTGAACAAGCTATCCCAAAAGAGGGACCAAAATAGGTATTAAACCTTTTTTCTATTATAAATACAGGATCGTATGTGTATATTCAACACAAGGGAAAATTGATCTCATGCATTCTTTTCACTATATTCAACATAATAAAAATATGTCAAATAATATAAATAACTCAAATGCTAGAATTTCCTATTGAGAATAATTTTTTTTTAATATAATTGAGTTAAAAGAACTACATTCATTCTTTTTTAAAATTTAAAAACCAAAATGTATTCAAATTTTGAATAGAAATAAATTCGAATTTCTGGTCAAATTTGAGCATATAAAACATATTTAACCTTGAATTGTTTAATGCATAAATTGAATACATAAATTATGGTTATTTACGTTTCTGTAATATATTAATGTATGTATTAATTTCTTGCAATATATTTAATGAAGTCACATAAATAATATAATGCATACATTAATATATTACATTAATGACA
>NC_028351.1:31830955-31837409 GCF_000741045.1 Vigna radiata var. radiata | reverse complement strand
ACCTAAAATTTTAAAGTAATATATTTATTTTACTTATATAATCTTTAATATTTTATTCAAACTTTCATATGATGTTAAATAATCCAAACACACGTTATTTATTTGGGTTTTGTATATGGGACGATAACCTAGAAATATTTATATGTTTATGATGAGAATTGATTTGTTACACTTTCTTATTCGTTAAATAATTATTCATATTTAAAGTAGTAAGTTTCTAGATATCTATATAATATATTATTTTTCATAAAGAAGAACTCACTTGTGTACTTGAATTTGTATATAGTTTTTTATTATTAGTTTGAATAATGAGGTAGGAAAATATGTGGATTTATTAAGAAAATATATTATGTATATTTGGTTGCAATTTGATAAGTAGAAAATATGAAAGGGTTGATTCTACAAATGAATATGCAATTTTAAAAGCAAATTTATATACGGATTTATTAGTAAATTGCTTATAGATTTATAAGTGGGTTACTTAATTATAGGTAAATCTGTAAGTTACCTTAGATTTCATAATTTTTAGGTAATTGATATCTACAAGTTTTTTGTTTATAAATGTATTCATAAGTAATATGTAAGAAACTAAGTTTTTCCTTAAAAATTTTTTATATTAATTGATCATTTCTTGTATTAAGTGATCGTAGGTAATACTATTTCTCTTAGTGTTTTTACATCTTTAATCTAAATAAATTCTCTTTAACCGAGAGTGTATTTAAATGTGACATAAAAAAATTAAAATTATTTAAATGTCGAAATGAGAGTGTATTTTAAACAATGGAATGCACAATGAACAATGCCTCAATGCATGAGTAATGCATTAAAGCGCGACCTTGATGAACTTGCAATGAAAACCAAAACTTGCAACGTTATGACAGTTATAACAGATCAGTCAACCTGGTAGTATACAGTCAATCAAGAACAAAACACATTTAATATAGTTGACCAAGTCATCAATGCTCAACTAACTCTTGAAAATATAGCCGTTGGAGTGCATGAGCATAACAGAATTTCAAAACAGAAAACTAATATAGTCGACTGTGTGGCGCACATAGTTGACTTCAACACGCAAAACATTTTTTAAATTCTTTTCTTCTCAAAATTTCACAACGGATTGATTCTCAAAATCTGTACAAAGATTTTAGCATAGTCGAATCTATTTATAATGGAGTTGACTACACTATAACTTTGTCTCACAGTGATAAGTTCATGAAATTGCTTGTGGTTTTCAGCTTTAAAACATGTGCAGTAAAACATATGTAATAATTCATTGCACATAGCACATAAAGGACATAAACACGTTCCACAAATATAACAATCAATCAGCATAAGAACATGTAATGCAACAACAACAAATGCGTATTATTAAGCAATGTGTTGTCATCATAAAAAACTAGAGTGACATAGAAATTGTGTTGTCAACAATCTCAACACTTTCTCCTTTCCCCTCTTTCTTTCTCTTTTCATTTCCGACTTTCCCTATATAAAGGGAAGTCATGTAATGTACAATGTGTGTAGTGGGTGACAGACATTGCACCTAGGTTAGGGTTTTCGATTCTTTGTCTTTAGTTTAGAATTTTCAGCTATTATAGAAGTAGATACTTTGATTCTTGAACTAAAGTTCTTGGAGCCTTCCAGTGGGTGATAGTCGTGAGGTTCCTTTGTGATATTCGGTACAATTCTTGTAATTCATTCCTTAAATTTCAATACAATGTTGTTCTTTTATCTTCCTTGCACAACTTTATGTTTGTTGTTCTTTTAATTTTGATTCTCACACATGATTTTCTTTCCCTATTTTAGCATTCATTGATTCTACCCTTTTGATAATTGTTTCTTAGTTTCATGATGTTTTCATATTATAGAGTAGATGTTTTGATTCTGATTCTTATTGATTTTATAGGTGATAGATTTAGGAAAGTTGGTTAATTCTTGTTTCAGTTTTGTATTTTTAGTATTGTTACCATTTGAGATTTATTTTCAGGTCTTTCATTTTAACTTCTCATTGATAGAACTAGGAATCTTCACTTACATATTCTTTTCCTACATCGAGAATTAAGCATTGAGTTTCTTTACTTGTTTTTCATGCATCTGGTTTTTAGTTTCTTTAGGTTCAATAGTTTAATTTCTTAGCATTAATCTTTTTAGCAGATACAACCATGCATTTTCATATTTTAGATTTCATAAATTTTTCTTTCCCTACCTAGTTTTAGTAAATAGTAATTAGGTTTAATTCTATAATTCTAAACTCAATTCTGTCATGTCCTTGGATTGATTCCTGGTCAGCCCTATACTACATTAGTAGGGACTATTTTTGTTAACTTTTTGTGCGACCAGAAAGCTTATTCAACATTGGGTTTTTGTTATCAAAGTTTGTCCTGATGGAACTATTGATTGTCTCAAAGCTCCACTTGTGGCCAAAGGTTATACACAAATTTTTTGGTTGGAATATGGTGATACTTTTTCTCTAGTGGCAAAGATGACATTTGGTAGCCATGACGATTTTTCAACAATGGCTTCTTTATCACCTGAATATAAAAAAAAAAATTCCTTAACGAAGATTTCCAAGAAGAGATTTATATGGAGCGACCTCTAGGATTTGTTGCTCAGGGGAAGTCTTCTAGGATGGTATGTCGTCTTTGCAAATCCTTATAAGGCTAAAAACAGTCTCCTAGGGCCTGGTTTTGAAAATATAGTAATGTCGTTCAACAATTTGGTATTTCTCGGTGTGAGACACATCATTTGGTCTTTTACCATCACTCGAGTGTTGGTTGTGTCTACTTCATAGTATATGTTGATGATATTGTTCATACAAGTAATGACACTCATGACAGGGGGAAACTGGGTTGATGGTATTGTTATATCTCAAAGGAAATATGCTTTGGATATTTTGGAGGAAACTGGGTTGATGAATTTAAAGCCTATGGAAACATCCGTGGATCTTAATACTAAACTTCTACCACAACAGGAGGAGCCTATATCAGACCCCGAGAAATATAGAAGACTAGTAGAAAAATTTAATTATCTTACACTTACTCATCTTGACATTTTCTTTACAGTTAATGTGGTACACCAATTCCTTAATTCCTTGTGCGAGAATAATTGGAATGTATTTATTCATATATTAAAGTACATTAAAGGATATCTTGAAAAAGGGTTGTTATATGGTTCTAATAATCATACAAGAATGGTTTGTTATTTTGATGCTGATTGGGTAGGATCTCTTTCTTATATAAGGTTTACATTCGAGAATTGATTATATTTGTAAGAAGATTGGTACATAAAATTTGTATGCACCAGCTTGAGAGGGAATGTTAAATACATTATGTTTTCTTTATCTTTTATCTTTAGTTAGTTTGTTATTATTTCTTATTTGTATTTTAGGTTTAGCTCATATTTCTTCTATTATAAATAAAAAACCTTATCTGTATATTCAACACAAGGGATAATTAATCACATACATAGTTTTTATTATATTCAACATAACGAAAACATGCTAAATGGTATAAACAACTCAAATGCTAGAATTTCCTATTGACAATGAATTTTTTTTAATATAATTAAGTTAAAAGAACTATATCCATTCATTTTTAAAGGTTAAAAACCAAGATGTATTGAAATTTTGAATAAAATAAATTCTAATTTCACATCAAATTTAAAAACATTAAACATATTTAGCCGTTAATTGCATAATGCATATACTAATACATTACACAAATAATTAAATACATAAATTATGGTTATTTACGTTTCAGTAATATATTAATGTATGTATTAATTTCTTGCAATATATTTAATGAAGTCACATAAATAATATAATGNATACATTAATATATTACATTAATGACATTATTTAATTGTTAATTAAACTCTTTAATGAATTTTTTATATTAAATATATTTAAATTGACCATTCGTTTCCTCTTTCCCAACTATATAAGAGGGGATATTCAGAGTGTTTTCTGAACCTAAGTAATCCAAATTTCTCGAAAGACACATTTCTATATCTCTAATATTTAGTTTGGGCAAATGAGCAGCAACATGGGCAATGATGAAGACGACGAAAAGACAGACATAATTTTTCTAAGAGTGAAGAGATTCAACTCAAAATCAAATCAAGGAAATACCAAAGGTACGAATTATGTAGCTTTTGATTAATTATATTCATATATTTGGGTAATTACTACAAATATATTCTAAAGTAATAATTTCTTCACGGTATTTGTTCCAATCCCTTAAAAAGTAGTGTTTTGATTTAGAACTACCATTCTCTTCTTCAGTCATGCTATGATTTAAATTTGTACATATAAATATGTTATTTTTAATTATTTTGTTTATTAAGAATGTTATTTTATTTTTGTTTATTTACAGTTTCTGAATCTACACCAGTGGAGGATGATTACACATTATAGCACTTAATCTACAAGGAAGTTAGGATTTTCTAATACCATCATTTGTCCTTTCCGTGGTGCTTGTGTTCTTGACGTGTATTGGATGATGTTGATTTCGTCACAACGGTCTCCAAGTTAACGTCTGAGAAGTGTTTTATTATAGATTTTCATGTTATAGTCTCTAAGTTAGCGTCTAAAAAGTGTCTTATTACCAGATAAAATTTAATGTTTAACATACTTTTGTAAAGTATTTGTATAGTTATATCATTTGAATAAAATTTACTATTTTTAATAAGTTGTTTTGTTTTATTTATTCTATTGGTCTTTATCTAATGTGCGATTCCATCCCAATTTTATATCAATGAATTGTTAATAAAAATATAGAAGAGAATATGATATTTTTTCCAACCTAAAATTTTAAAGTAATATATTTATTTTACTTATATAATCTTTATTTTATTCAAACTTTCATATGTTAAATAATCCTAACGCACGTTATTTATTTGGGTTTTGTATATGGACGATAACCTAGAAATATTTACATGTTTATGATCAAAATTGATTTGTTACACTTCCTTATTCATTAAATAATTATTTATATTTAAAGTTGTTAGAAAAGAAGAAGGAATGAAATATTGTATTTCTTATTCCATGATAAAGAGAGAGTACAATTGATATATATTGTTCAGAGCAATATAAAAAAGAATATAAGTATAAAAATATATGAATATAAATGCATAGATATGAATAGAGAATAAAACAATATCCCCCTCAAGCTGCAACATATATATCCATAATGCACAGCTTGAAAAACAAAGATTGAAATTGTGTTGGATGCAAAACTTTAGTAAAAATGCCAACGGCACAACCACCAGGCACGAAATTCACCAAACAAAGATTGAAACTGTGTTGGATGCAAAGCTTTAGTAGGAATGCCAACGGCACAACCACCAGGCACTAAATTCACCAGTGTCTTGATTAGGAAACAATAAGTCAAAGAAAAAGAAGAATTCAAGAACACAAGATTAAGTAAGAGAAGATTCAAGAAGAAGAAGAAAATTCAAGAATAAGAAGATTCACTAACAAGAAAGAAGAATTCAAGAACACTAGATTAAGCAAGAAAAGATTCAAGAAGAAGAAGAAAATTCAAGAATAAGAAGATTCAATAAAAGAAAGAAGAATTCAAGAAGAAAAAGATTCAAGAAGATGAAGAAAAAGAAAAATTCAAGAAGAATTAAAAGAATTTATCAAGAACAGTTCAAGAAGATGATTAAAAATTTAAGAAAAAGAATTGAAAAAGATGCTTCATAAAAAGAAAGTGGTGGCCGGAGATGACGGCCGGAGATGGTGGCCAGAGATGACGGTCGGAGATGGTGGCCGGAGATGACGGGCGGAGACGGTGGTCGGAGATGACGGCCAAAGATGGTGGCCGGTGGCGAGCAGCGGCAGACACCAACACCAGACAGATGCGAGACAGAAACTAGAGATTGCCCATTGAAGCATAAATACACAGGTTGAAAAAGAAACTTTTAGGGACTGCCGGCGGCCATGGCGGCCGACCACCGGCAGACAACAAAGACAGCGGAAGCGGATCAGACAAGCTCTGATACCATGTTAGAAAAGAAGAAAGAATGAAATATTGTATTTCTTATTCCATGATAAAGAGAGAGTATAAATGATATATATAATTATTCAGAGCAATATAAAAAAGAAATATAAGTATAAAAATATATGAACATAAATGCATAAATATGAATAGAGAATAAAATAATCCTAACGCACGTTATTTATTTGGGTTTTGTATATAGGACGATAACCTATAAATATTTATATGTTTATCATCAGAATTGATTTGTTACACTTCTTTATTCATTAAATAATTATTTATATTTAAAGTAATAAGTTTCTAGATATCTATATAATATACTATTTTTCATAAAGAAGAACTCACTTGTGTACTTGAATTTGTATATGGTTTTTTATTATTAGTTTGAATGATGAGGTGGGAAAATATGTGGATTTATTAAGAAAAACTAATATATATATATATATATATATATATAT
>NC_028351.1:31823955-31826065 GCF_000741045.1 Vigna radiata var. radiata | reverse complement strand
CTGAAATAGTTCAAAAATAAGTTTAAAATAAAGGTCTCATATATACTATAATTGCTACTATTTTATTTTCGTTTTAACCTTGATACCAACAACTACTTGTTATTATGATAAATTCTTAAGGCAAACTATATTATGAATTTATCAGAAAGAAGTAATGCTGAAAAAAAGAAAAAAAAAAAAGAAACTATCTCTTACTTCATCGAAAATGATGTTTCACGGAAGTAATTTAGACTTTGAGACTTTTGTGATGTAAATCTATTGTTGATGTTACTTATAGATTGCCATACCTACCCTATGTATAAATATTGTTGCTTTGTATTGATTTGGGTAGAATATATGTATACAGATTCTTTTGTATTTATTTGAGTCTACATCATTTTATTAATAAGTGATCTTATAAATTTATAAGTTTGTCACCATAATTTATCCTACATTAATTATTATATAAACAACGTAGAAGTTTGACGTAAATTCACCTTTCTCTAATGATAACAAGTATCACCAAATTGTGCATATAAAGTAGAGGCAATGCCAACATGAGAAACTTTACAAGAAAACCCCTTTATCATTTCTAAATTTAATAAACATCCTTTGGTCACCTTATCAATATTACATTTAATCATATTAATGTTCGAAAGTAAAAAAACCATAATAATGTTGTGAGATTTTTCGGAATGAATATATATTATGATTAGGAAAATGTTACTTTGACAACAGATATTTGACAACAATTTGCCAACGACACGTGTTGGTGTCTCATTTGTTGTTTTTAATGAATTTTTTAAATAGTTTAATTTTGTTATGGGGGGCATATTTGGAAACAAAAATGCTGAAAATGGGTTGGCGCCTTTCAGAAAGTGAAATTGTTTTCACTTCAAACCTTCAAAACTCTCTCACCAGTTTTTCGTTCTCCAAAACCTGTCGTTCCACCATCCAAGTGTTGCTTTGGTCTCGTGTGTGACGGTCCGCCATTGAAGAGTTGGAGGAAGTCTCGATTTAATTAAATTAAGAAATTACAAATGTACGTGGATAATTATAAATAAAAGAGATTTCAAATCTCTACAAAATAATAATCACTAATAGAAGAGGTTAAAATCCTTCACAAAAAAAACTCTACAGTATAAATTACTGGTTGTTTTTGGAGGATCAACAACTGCTTAGGGGTTTGTTAGGGTATTTCATCCAAGTGCTTGTGTGAGGAAGAGGGACTTTGTGATTTATGTGCCCGTGTAATCGATTACAGACAGGTTGTAATCGATTACCAGTGCCTTTGTACCAAAAGTCCAACGCTGCTCCCTGGCTCTGGTAGAGGGGGCTCCCCAGTGTGTAGTGGGTACTAACTTGGTCAGAAATTAAGTTATGAATTTGAGATTAATGGTTGTTTTTTAGGACCAACAACTGGTTATGAGTTTGTTAGGGTATTTCATCCAAGTGCTTGTGTGAGGAAGAGAGACTTTGTGATTTATGTGCCCGTGTAATCGATTACTGACAGGTTGTAATCGATTACTAGTGCCTCTGTACCAAAAGTCCAACGCTGCTCCCTGGCTCTAGTAGAGGGAGCTCCCTAGTGTGTGGTGGGTACTAACTTGGTCAGAAATTAAGTTATGAATTTGAGATTAATGGTTGTTTTTTAGGACCAACAACTGATTATGAGTTTGTTAGGGTATTTGATCCAAGTGCATGTGTGAGGAAGAGGGATTTTGTGACTTATGTGACTGTGTAAGCGATTACAGACAGGTTGTAATCGCTTACAGGTGCTTCTGTACCAAAAGTCCAACGCTGCTCCCTGCATCTTTTAGAGGGGGCTCCCCAGTGTGTGGTGGGTACTGACTTGGACAGAAATTAAGTTATGAATTTGAGATTAATGGTTGTTTTTGAGGACCAACAACTGGTTATGGGTTTGTTAGGGTATTTGATCCAAGTGCATGTGTGAGGAAGAGTGAATTTGTGAATTTTGTGACTGTGTAAGCGATTACATACATGTTGTAATCGCTTACAGGTGCCTCTGTACCAAAAGTCCAACGCTGCTCCCTGCCTCTAGTAGAGAGGGCTCCCCAGTGTGTGGTGGTACTGACTTGGTTAGAATTTAAGTTATGATTTTGAGATTTCT